>NC_048281.1:35908586-35983825 GCF_009762535.1 Notolabrus celidotus | reverse complement strand
GTCAGAGGTGGATGTTGAGGAAGTGGACATGGAGGGTGTTGATGAGACTCAGGAAGAGCCCATTGGCTGAAAATGCAGAGGCTAGGCTTGAGAAGCTTGAGGGAAGATGCTTTTTTATTTAACATTTGAATGGGACTTTGTTGGGATTGCATTTTTGTTAACTGTTGAATGGGTTGGGTCAGGGGATGAGTAACATTTAACTCAACATTCATGTTTTTGTTCTTCAATGAAAGAATTGATTGTTCTATAAAATATTTAACACTTGATAAAGTTCTACTTACAAATAAATCTGTTTTAATGGATGTCTGCTTACAACAAAACAAAGATGTATGCTTGGATATAATACCTTTCCAATAAATTACCCTCAATTCCCATAATTGGAAAGTTTTCAATTTGGAATATTTCCAGAATCCCCCAGCTTAACTTCCCATGGAAATTCACCAGAAATGTTCCACCCCTTTGCATCCCTAGTCCTACGCCGCCGTGAGCTCGACTACACACTCCTGCGTTGGAGTGTCAGCATGGCTCTGCAGTAGTCCGCCTGAATGCTGCCTGGCAGTGTGACTTCTATGCCTGTTTCCAGTTATGCTGAATTCTCTGATTGTTTGTGAAACTATGGAGAGCTGGAGCGGATGAACGCTGAGCAGCAGTTAATCAAACTGGAGTTATTACAAAGAAGGAAGGAGGAGATGGAAAGTATGGCTGCTGAGATTTGTTGTGCACGTTTGGTATGATGCAACTCGGCGGACCAATCACAGGGCTTACAGTCTGAGTTGTGTTGAAGCAGTAAAGCTTAAGGAGGTGCACATCAGCTAAAGAAACATCTGCTTAAACCTCAGGTGTTTTTCACACTTTACACCTTATTTTTGGAGTGTTTTGTTTTAGATATATTCATGTATTCACTCTTTTCTGTAACACCTCTGTCGTCTGGGAGAACAGCATTTAGTCCTCTTGATATTTGCAGACACACACAGAAAACAACAAACACACAGAACCCCTGTAGATAACAACACGGCTCAAAGTGTCCTTCCACTGCTCTGTCGTGTTCTCCTTTCCATGCAGTCACTGCTCCCCGAACAAAAGCACACCATGTTCTACCTGTGTTTGTGTTTGTAATGTCACTTATAATTTGCAGGATTGGAGGGCTGGAAGAAGGAAGAAGGAAACGAGAGAGTGGAAAGTTGTGCAGACACATACCTCGGCACGGCTCCGAGGACGATCAGGTTGGCTTTCTGCTTGTTGTTTCCGATGACGGCGTTCTTCATGTCACTGCAGAGAGACGAAGACGCAGAGATGAGGAACGCTTTCAATTTACAGTTTTATGTAATCCCTTAAAGCAACAGTACTCTCTAATGAAAAACAGTTCATACAAGAGAATGAGATGTAGAAGGGCCGACTCAACACGCTTCCCTTTTTGATAAAGCTTATAGTTAGAGCTGGATCAGGCTTGGACCAGGTCTTAGTTATGCTGCTATAGGCTTAGACTGACACACTGGGATCCTGTCTTTTCCCTCTCTCTCCAACTCTTCCTGTCCCATTAAAGTTACTAACCATAGACCTTTCTGGAGTCCCTGAGCTCCCTTGTCTCGTAGGTTCCTCTGGATCTCTGCTGTAGATTCCTTTTTTTGGGGTCTGTTATTCATCCTTTCTTTCTTTCCTTCCTTTCATTCCAGCCTTCTTACTTTCCGTCCTTTCTTTTCTTTCTTGCTTTCTTTATTTCTTCCTCTCTTTTCTTTTTTATTCCTTCTTTCATTCCTTCCTTCTTTATTTTATTCCTTCCTTCCTTCTTTCTCTCTTTTATTCCTTTTTCCTTTCATTTCTTCTTTCCCTTCCATTCCTTTCGTTCTTTCTTTCTTTCTTTCTTCCTTTCTGTCATTCTTTCTATCTTTCTTTATTTCTTTCTCTCTGTGTTCTCTCCATATATCTTCATCCTTTATGTCTCCTTTCTTCACCGATCCTTGCCTTCTATCCTTTCCTTCACTCTTTCTTCTCCTCTTTTTCTTTCTTCTGGTCTCCCTCTCTTCTCTCTTTTCTTAGACCTTTCTGGAGTCCCTGAGCTCCCTTGTCTCGTAGGTTCCTCTGGATCTCTGCTGCTGTGGACGTGCCAGACTCCAGCTGCTACAACTACTACTATCCGTCTCCCCACTATCATCTCTCTCTCTCTCTTCATCTCCCTCTATCCCTCTCTCCAACACGGTCTCAGCAGATGTGTGTCTAACATGAGTCTGGTCCTGCTGGAGGTTTCTGCCTGTTAAAGGAAGTTTGTCCTTGCCACTGTAACTTGCTAAATGCTGCAAAGTGCTCTGCTCATGGTGGATTAAGATGAGATCAGACTGAGTCCTGTCTGGAAGAGGGGACTGGATCTGACCCGGTCTTGATGTTGGGTCTTTGTTGATAATAGAACAGAGTTTTACATCCAGCAGTTGCACCACATGAATGAGCCCGTTCATTTGTGTTCCCTCATTCTCCTCTGAGCGCTCTGTAGCTGCCCCACATGAGATCGAGTGGCAGGTGAACGAGGCGAGTGGAAAAGTACAGCTGGAGCAGGCAGTCAAGTCAGTCAGGTGGAGCGGTACGAGCCGTAACCAGAGCTAGACTCTCTCCGAGTTAAAAATAACGATGAAAACAGTCCGAGTCCAGGTCACCGCGGTGAGTCAGAGAGACAGAGATATGAAGTCACACCAGAGAGTGAAATACAGTTAGACCGTCACATGAGGGCCTGAGCGTGTAAACACAGAGGTATCACACTCTGCAACAGCGGCTGTGTTTTCTGCAGAATGAAACATCTGTGTGAGATTCAAAGGAAGTCATTTAATTTGCAAATTTATGCAAAGGATTGTGGGAGATGATTCAGCGTCAGGAGCGCGGGCGCTTCAGATCACAAATCCACGCTCTCACAGGGAGCTGACTCTAGAGGAGAAGGTGACACAGGTGCTCTCTCTCCTGCAAAGACAATGATTTATAACACACACACATACAGGAGGTGTTGGTACACTTACATGACTCCCTGCAGCACTTTCTGTGGGTCGGGGTCAAACAGTCTGTCAACATAATGGCGACTAGTGGCGGTGACTTCCTGAATGAGGACAGAGATAACACAAAGATTAGAGATATGATTCACTGACATACATTTTATAACTGGAGCTAGCTTTAATAAGCTCGCCCTGTTTCTCTCCAACGCAGAGATACACCTTTAACAAGAAGACAGGTGCAGATTTATCAGACTGTTAAATGTGCTAGGCATGGTTATGTCTTGCTGTAAAATAGCAAACACACAAAGAACTATACAATAACAAGCTTGTTTAATAACTAGAATAATGTATAGTCATTATAGAGACACATACAGAAGCATCCATAGCAGGCCCCTTTAAAAGCTGTGACCCAGCAGCTCCATGTGACACGGGCAAACTTTGTTTATATCATGAAGAGCTCGAGCTAGAACCTTCCACATGACTGCAGCGGGACAAACCTCACCCTGCCTCTGACACGCTGCTGCTACCTGTTTCTGGAGTCGACACACTGCTGACAAGGTGTTCTGTAGAATCTGCACCTGCCTTTTTAATAGTGTGATGTTTATAATGAAGCTGAACAAAGCAACAGAGCTGCTTCGGTTTAAAAGGATGCACCTTAAAGAAAGAGAAGTAGGGATGAACTTGAGGACTTTTCCACTCTTAAAATATGAAGCCTATGCAGAAGTGTTAAAAACTGCAGTTCCTGAAGTGTCCACTAGAGGCTGGCTGCAGAAACACCAGAAACCACATACACACCCATTCAAAGAGACGATCTTTACAGCAGAAATAAACATGTTTACAGCCTGGTTCAAAAAACTGTTTAGGTCTGAAGAGCTCATTTCTCTATTGGGGGACAATTTTTTTATAACTCGTTATTTTTGAAGATATTAAACTAACAAGTTTTGCCCAAATAAGGGCGTGTCTGACTTGATTGACAGACAGGAACACTGTAGCTGTTAGCAAGGAGGCTAAAGGCCCGCCTCTTTACCTCACACTAGCTACACATAAGTTGGGTTGAGTTCAGCATTTCCAATATGGCACCCTCTGGCGATCGGCTTCAAAACAGGACTTCAGGAACAGACGGGTGACGTCGCGGAGACTAGAGATCGAGTTCCAACTTTCTGCTGACAGCAGTTTTCTTAAATTCCCCTCTAACTGAAGCTCTGTGTCTTTAGCATGGACACACTGTTTGAACAGCTGTGCATGGTTATGAATTAATTTGGAGGGACAAAATATTGATCTGGTAAGACATCCGTGTCCTGGCCTGATGATTGTCTTACCTCTGGTGCCAAATATAGATATTTTACTTTAATAACACCACGACTCTTTAAACAGGTTCCCTCCTAAAATGATTCACTGCTTCACCGCTTCAACAGACGAGCGTCTTCCAATTTATCGATTTTGAGAACTGCTGTGTCGTAGGGATGCAACAACATTGTGAACTTCACGTTATAGTGAGAACAAAAGTGTCTCATCCCCATCATGGAGCTGTGATGTATGAAACTAAAGAGAGCTTCAGGGAGAAAAAAGGTGGTTTTGTTTCAGCTGCAGTGAAGCGAAGGGAGACTATAGAGACCATAATCCCACGTGTGTCCATCATTCTTTGCACTCTGCTTCCAGCCTAGTACAGCAACAATGGAGGACACACCAGTGAGGGAGAACAGAGAGACAATTATGAATTTTGGGAAGCTCCAGCGGCTTTTAGATCAGACGTGTGGACGCTTTTCAGTTTCCCTGAGAAAGGAGGAAAGGTGACGGGAAGATGAGTGATATGAGGAGCTAATACGAGACTCGCTTCTCAAGAGGTCACATGGTGCGTCAAAGAGGTCGACAACGAAGGATTCAGAAGATTAGAGAACACGCTGGAGCCACAGATTCTTCTCCAAGTGTTCCTTTAAGGATCTTATTGTAGACTTGTTATCACTGCATTATCATATCCTGAGATTTTGATAGTGTTGCACCGATACTATAACTTAATATCGTCATTATCGTAGGCCAGTTATCAGACATCCTATCATAAGTGTGCCATGAGTTACCCCGCGATTTTTCTGTTTTTATGCCCTTAAACGCTTTTAACAAGGGGTCATTTCCTTTTAGCCTTGGACTTCATTATTACTTTTGTGACCATTGCTTTAGCATCATTTTTATTTATTTAATTTAATTCTATATTCTATTTATTTTTTGGGGTATTTATTATAATGATTTTATTTAATTTTACTTTATTTCTCAGATTTTTCCACTTTTAAATATTTCTGTTGTTTTCTGCATCCTTGAATGTGTGAATGATGCTTTATAAATAAAAATGAGTTGAGAGTTGTATGCACAAGCGAACGTGCTTTGACACAGGTTTAGTATGTAATCACATGAGGTGAAGGCGTCTTTGAGGACCAATAATAAGAAAGACCTCACAGAGATTAAAGGTAGTGTATAATGATGCTTTCAGAGTATTATTGAAGAGACCTGGATGGTGCAGTGAAGATGAAATGTTTGTGACTGCTGGAGTCTGAACATGCAAAATTTTGTGTATTCATTTATTTGACTGTTGTCCTGTATTACATCAGATACTGTACTATGGATGTGCATGTCAAGCATGTCCATTATTTGACAGTCACAGCTAACTATTAGACAATTATTCAAATAGCTCCTTGAGAGAAAAACACCTTTAATGACTGTGCACAGTTTTTGCAGATATGCTAATTATACAAGATATACATATGCATGTGATCTATATATTCTAATTTTACCTCAGCTAAATTCTCTTTTCCTTGTGCGTAGAAGTCTTGCTTGTTCTACTAAGAAATGGCACTCTTGGTTTCTTATGTTATTTTGAATATTTTTGTGTTATGGATGTTTTTTCTTATTTAATGGCAAAAAGTAAACAGCTCTCAGATGCCCTACAACCACTTAAAACAAACCAGATAAAATACATTTTAATAATTAGATAATAGTCACATGAGCTATTCGATTATTTATCATTATTAAACGATTAATCGAATATTCGAAAATCACGACCCCTCTCTGCAGTGTGCTGCACAGTCCCAGCTACACAGGCATTAATACAAATCCCTCTTTTACACACTATTGTTCAGATTTATTCATTATTTTTATATACTGCTAATAATTATAGACTTTAATTGTAGATTTAAGCTAACTGTAAACTCACTATGAAGTAAGCTGAGTGAGTTCTGTTAGCATCGCTAGCTTACCAGGGATGCTAATATGTAGGCTAAGGTTACTAGCTAGCTAAGCCCCCTAAAGTTCTCAATGTAAGTTAGCATGTCAGATTTCTGCTTTAATAATAAACTTTATTTATTACAGAGCTTTAAAGAGTTTAAAATGTGTTCTGATATAATGTACGGGACAGCAGAGACAGCACTCTCACTGTTAGCATTAGCTGCTAACTCATTCCGAGTGACACTGACAGGTACTCCGGCGGTTCCATTTTGATTCACGCGCACACCGCCGGGGCGGGCGGGAACGGTGAGCCCGCGCGTTCTAAATGTTCCCGCCCTTCCGGGAGAAGCCGGGGTATAAATCGATGTCGTCATCAGCTACGTAGGCGGACCGCTCCAGTGCTACATGTTGCCTTTAAGTTAGCTCCCAGGCTAACAGAGGGCACAATCCTCCGCAGTTTGACAGCAGCTAGCTCCTCTGAATGACTGATGTAAAGCTGACACGCGCTCTCTCTCTGTGCAGACACACTGACACTATAAGAAGGCAGCTCAGAAACAGGAGGGGGACACTCACAGACAGGACACTGATGCGGAGAGGGGCCTCCAGCAAGCACGCCATCTCTCTTCCCCCGGTTGAGCGCCCCACTCGGCGCAGCTCTCTGCAGACACTCCGCCCCCCAGAGCAGCTGAGAGCGGCTTTAAGAAGTACCTGCAGACTAATCAGGAGGCTCCAAGGAGGGGTTAGAACCAGAACCTTTAATAGTTCTCCTCTGTGGACTCAGGAACTCTCACTAGCAGCAGATATGCAGCAAGAAACTCCACCGCTAACTCAGCGAGCAGGCTGTCAGACAGATTTCACAACAAGGTAAATGTTGTTTATCAACGTGACGGAGATGATGATTCGACACATTCATTTAAATAAATCTCAAATATCATAAAGTTCAACCTCTCAAATCTCCCTCATATAAGACCTTTCCTCACTTCAAGATCAGCAAAAGCCTAAATTCACACAATGACATTTACTCACATCCCTTATTGTTTTACAACCTGGTCCCACACAGCCAGCACCTTACATCCCATCAAGTCTTTAAGAAGACCACCAAAACCTTAGACAGGACACCTCTCAACTTCCATTATTGCAGGACTGATTTCCATGAATGGTTAAAAGTAAAAATAAAATCCATTCCAATTTCCTTTTCAATAAATGACATAACTTTCGGTTTGATATTAAAAAAATAAAAGAGATGAAATCTGCTGTAGCATAATTCTCCTCTCAGAATTCTTTATTCATAAAAACAGGAGGATTAAATCTCCCCCCAAATTTGTTTTTCTAAATGAATTAAAAATATAACTAAAATCATTGAGAATAATGAAAGGACCAAGAGCACTAAAGATATATGATTCCCTCACTGAATTATAAAATTATTCCCTCTCCTTCCTCAACTTATTTTATAATTTATTTTCTATGTATGTAAATTTTCTCATTTACCTTAAATTAACAACTGAAGCTGTAGTGTTTCTGTGTCCTTAATGATTGTTTATGTATGATGCTCCTTCTGAATGTACCCTTTGTTTGTTGGAAAAAAGAAAAAATAAGTTTATTCACCAATATTAAAAATAATAATAATAATAATTCCATTATTGCAATATAGTCAGGAAGTATAATATTTTAAACATTGAAGATTTTCAAACCTACACTGACATCTGTCTGGTTTTTAAAGTTTTAAATGGACCCCTCCATCATTGAACAAATTTATTAAAAAGAAAAACACACAAAATGTTAAATACTAGAGCACAAACTAGAGGGGACTGAGATGTACCGAGACCTTCAACCACATTCAGTCAAATGGTAGAGTCTGTCAGAGGCACGCAGTCCTGGAACAAACTACCAGCTCACATTAGGGAGCTTGAGAACTACTGTACCTTTAAAAAAAACATTAAACATTAAAAACAAACCAGTCATAAACACATGAATAATCTGTTTCCTCATTTGATGCTTTGGCCTCACCTTCCATCCTGTTTTTATAAAGTCACAAACGTTATGTATGTAAAATCTGTCAGTAAGTCAGTTGGTGTGGTGTCCTGTTAACTGTCTTGTGACTTCCTGTAATTTTAAATCTTGTTGTTTTATGTTTTATGTAAGTACCTGCTTTAGGACTACAGATGAAATATAGCTATTGTGCTAATTCCTGCATATTTACATTGAGGCACACTGTTGAAATGTTGATTAATGTGCATTGTCCTAATCAAAAAAAAAAAGTAATCAAAATATTTGTTTAAGCTTGAGATATACTTAATTATTACCTGTTGTGATCTTCTGACTGTTTCTGTATTCTTTGTATTATTTTCTATTTCTCTTTTAGATTTTTTTTTTTTCCTTTTTCTCAGGGATGCTATGGCTTATTTCATGTTCAGCGGTAATTAATAATATCTTTAAGATGTTTTGAATTGTGATTATAAATTACTGTTTTTTATTGTTATGTGTGGACCCTTTTTATTTACAGTCTATGGTGGACTAAGAATAAATAAAGAATAAATAAATAAACTCAAATTAAATTAAATCCAAATCATTTATTTTTCGCTCACCATTTTAGTCTAACTTAATAAATATCAAAATTAATCCAGAGAATAAGTCAGAAGAATTATCCACTAATAAATAAAAACATAAATAAAAAGATATTTTTAAATATTTCGTGTCGAATCTGCCGCTCACGAGCCAAACGGCTGGGTTGAATTGGTAACACTCTGCGCATGCGCATCCCTCCTCACCCTCTCGAGGTGGGAAAATTCATCCTGCTGTTTGAGCTAACCTGAAGCGTCAACATGAATCTGTGGACACGTTTATAAGACAAGCTGCTCACACAGACTCTGTGACCATCCATCAGTCTGAGTGAGTCTCTTTAACATGTTTATGAACTGAGTCTGTCCTGCTGGAGGAGAATTAAACCTCTCAGTGTCATGCTGCGTTATATAGCATAGGGAGCTAGCTTATATAGCATGTTCTGTTATGAGTTTACACGTTGATTTACAAAAAAACAGATGAACCTCAAATTCATGGAAATATTGAATTAATCTGCAGCTCATGGTGTCAGATTAATACAATATGGTTTGAGTATTTTGATCTGCAAGTTTTAGAGAAACGTGAATGAATTGGTGCCAAATGTTGCTCTAATGTCAGGTATAGTCTGCTCACCAGGTAACATTATATTCCTCCTGTTATAGATCAGTTAATTCAGTTCATGTGAGACAGATAAAGTATTATACTTAGTGATCTCTGACACAGTTCTGCCCTCGTGGGGGGCACAATATTCGATTTATGCTGATATTTTTAACAATAGGCCACACTGATACCAAGTAAAGTACATTAGCCTGCATTTCCACCATTATTGAGAGCAACAACCATTGGTATTTTCTTTTTCAAGCTCTATTACCTTCTTAGGTTTGTCAAATGTCTGAAGTGAAAGCTGCTGACATGTTATAGCTGGTGCATTTTTGTTCATACTCTTCAGAAGCTCATAGTGCTGCTCAGGATGACAGTTTTTTAAATGCACACTTAATTTGGAAGAGTTAAAGGAGTGCTGTTTTGCTCCTCCTTGCATCACATGGCATCACAGATATTGCAAATATCTCTTTTGCAGTCTGTTCATAACTCTCAAAATACTTCCATACAGCCATCATGATGAAGCTTGTAGGCTGTGATCAGGTGCATGAAATTAATTCATCACCTTATCATCTGTAAATACCTGCAGACATTTTCATATCTTCTGATCTCTATGTTTTGCTGGTAATATCAAGCATCCCTAGTTCCCTCCACGAGTTCGTACGATAATTACAGCCCTCCATTTTTATCCACAGCAACTTTTGGGGATCCATAATTCAAGATTTTAGAAAAGAACCCTCCTCAAATAAACTATTGTGAGGCCAAACTTGAATCTCCAAGCTTTAAAATCGTCAAATCTTTTGTCTGACATGTTTCCAAAAACTTGATGTCCCTGCTGCTGATAGATTATGATGCTTTGGCGATGATGTGAATTAATGACGGAGAAGAAAATCAAAAACAAATCTTAATCAAACAAAAATCCCTGCTTCTAAACACCCTGTTTATTCCCTCTAGCTGCACGTCAGCACTAGTGTCTGATTAGACTTGAAGTATCTTGTGGCACTCACTCCTCCTCTCTAGATCCTCTCTTGTGTTGCACTCTCTCTCAGACGTCCGTCACTTCCTCTGTGTCTCCTCAGTTTACTCGTTCAGTCAGGATGAAGATCGCGGTGGAAGGCTGCTGCCATGGGGAGCTGGACAAGATCTACGAGACGATCGGCTTCCTGGAGAAGAAGGAAGGGGTTAAAGTGGACCTCCTGCTCTGCTGCGGAGACTTCCAGGCGGTGCGGAACGAGGGGGACATGAAGTGCATGGCGGTTCCAGCCAAGTACAGAACCATGCAGACCTTCTACAAGTCAGTTTGTGCTTTTCACTCTGAAAAAGATGTCATGTGCAAGAGGAGGAACTTGAGTTATTAAACTGGGTTGTGTTTGTTGCAGGTACTACTCTGGAGAGAAGAAAGCTCCAGTGCTAACCATCTTCATCGGGGGGAACCACGAGGCCTCCAACCACCTGCAGGAGCTCCCGTACGGAGGCTGGGTGGCTCCAAATATTTATTACCTGGGTAAGAAGAAGCAGAGAGGAGGTTCAATCACTCCAGGTACGCCTCTCTTCCTCTCCAGGTCTGACTCTGACATGTTTCTGCAGGTTACGCCGGCGTCGTTCGCTACAAAGGGATCAGAATTGGTGGCTTATCTGGCATCTTCAAATCCCACGACTACAGAAGAGGTGAGTCTTGTGACTGAAGGTTGAAGTCAGTATGTGATGGAGAGTTTGTTTCAGGATGCTTAAACTAAACTTGTTCTTTAAGGTCACCATGAATTCCCTCCGTACAATCCTGACACTCTGAGAAGTGTTTACCACATCCGCAACATCGAGGTGTTTAAACTGAAACAGGTACAGATCACTGAGCCGTCTTCTTCTCTGTGTGCCGGCTTAAAAGATCCCGTTTACCCCCGTAGACGATCTTCATTCATTCTGAAATGTGTGTGTCCGCTCAGATCCAGATGCCCATCGACATTTTCATGAGCCACGACTGGCCTCGTGGAATCTACCGCTACGGGAGCACGGCCGAGCTGCTGAGGAAGAAGAAGTTCCTGCGACAAGAAGTGGAGACCAACACTCTGGGGAGTCCTGCAGCCGAGGAGCTCCTGGCTCACCTCCAGCCCAGCTACTGGTTCTCTGCACATCTGCATGTCAAGTTTGCTGCCGTCATGCAGCATAAGGTGAGGGTAACATCAGACTTCCACTAGATCTGTGTCCGGTCTGTCTCTGATCCGCTGCGGTCCTGCTCCACCGGACAGCTGGAGTCATGTGACCGAGGTTTTCCCCTTCTGTAATCCCTGAATCAAGGATTCTCCTCCTCCTCCTCTCCTCATCCATGTGGTCTTTCTGGTCCTCTGAAAACCTCTGACCTGTTGACTCCAGGCCTGGCTCCGCTCATCATGACTTTGGTTTGTTGTTGTAGTTAAGTGAAATACGATCTGGTGATAACACAGAGTGTTTGATTCTGAAAATTAACCGGATGTTTTCATCTTGTTGTCTCTGATCCGGAGGACTCCGACCTGCCGGATCAGAGACGCAGCCGGAACGCAACGGAGAGGATCCAGTGGAAGTTAACACATTGACTAGAATAGAAACCGATCAGAGCGGAGACGGACCGGACATGGATCTGGTGGAATTTGGCAATAAAGGAAGGAAAGATGAGCAAAGGAAAGGAAAGGAAAGCCAAAGAAAAGAAAGCTAAGGAAAGGAAATGAGCACTAAGGGAAGGAAAGGAAAGGAATTGAGTGCTAAGGAAAAGAAAGGAAAGGAAAAGAAAGCTGAGGAAAGGAAATGAGCGCTAAGGGAAGGAAAGGAAAGGAAAGGAAAGGAATTGAGTGCTAAGGAAAAGAAAGCTGATGAAAGGAAATGAGCACTAAGGAAAGGAAAGGAAAGGAAAGGAAAGGAATTGAGTGCTAATGAAAAAGAAAGCTGATGAAAGGAAAGGAGCACTAAGGAAAGGAAAGGAAAGGAAAGCCAAGGAAAAAAGAAAGCTGAGGAAAGCAAATGAGCGCTAAGGAAAGGAAAGGAAAGCCAAGGAAAGCAAATGAGCACTAAGGAAAGGAAAGCCAAGGAAAAGAAAGCTGAGGAAAGGAAAGGAGTGCTAAGGGAGGAGAAAGCTGAGAAAGGAAATGATGCACTAAGGGAAGGAAAGGAAAGGAAATGAGCACTAAGGAAAGGAATAGGAAAGGAAATGAGCACTAAGGAAGGAAAGGAAAGGAAATGAGCACTACGGAAAAGGAAAGGAAGTAATGAGCACTCTAAGGAAAGGAAAGCCAAGGAAAAGAAAGCTGAGGAAAGGAAATGAGCGCTAAGGGAAGGAAAGGAAAGGAATTGAGTGCTAAGGAAAAGAAAGCTGATGAAAGGAAATGAGCACTAAGGAAAGGAAAGGAAAGGAAATGGAAAGCCATGGAAAAGAAAGCTGAGGAAAGGAAATGAGCACTAAGGAAAGGAAAGGAAAGGAAATGAGCACTAAGGAAAGGAAGCAAGGAAGAAAGCTGAGTAAAGGAAATGAGTGCTAAGGGAGGAGAAAGCTGAGGAAATTAGGTAAGCGTTAAGGAAAGGACTGTCAGTGAAAGGAAAGGAAAGAAAATGAGCGTTGAGGAAAGGACTGTCAGCGAAAGGAAAGTAAAGGAAATAATTGCTAAGGAAAGAAAAGCAAAGGAAAGGAAAGAAATGCTAAGGGAAGGAAAGGAAGGAAATGAGCACTAAGGGATGGAAACCCAAGGAAAAGAAGCTTAGGAAAGGAAAGGAGAAAATCAACAAACTGAAACACGTTTGTTTGAACAGTTCACTGGAGGCAGAAAAAAATAGAAGTTTTGTGTGAGCCTGAACGCAACAGAGAGGATCCAGTGGAAGTTAACACATTGACTAGAATAGAAACCTATGAGATCCGGAGCTGTGACGGATCAGAGACAGATCTGGTGGAATTTGACGTTACACTTTTCTCTGTCAGCTGTGTTCACACTTCCTTTTCTTAATGTGATCTCTCTCTTTGTCTCCAGCCTAAAGTGAATTCAGCACCACGCGTCACCAAGTTCCTGTCCCTGGATAAATGCCTCCCTTACAGAGAGTTCCTCCAGGTGAGCCAAAGGTTCAGGTCTTCAGGAGTCCGGTGCAGCATGTTGTGGTGATAAATCCACACGGTGACATGAGCACTTGTTGTGTTGCAGATTGTGGACGTCCCAGAGAGAGCGGGTTCGTCTGAAGGTCTGGAGTACGATCCGGAGTGGCTCGCTATCCTGAAGGCCACCAACAACCTGCAGAGGATCACCCCTCACCTCTGGAACCCTCCGGAGAATAACGGCCTGCATGAACGGTAAACACGCGTCACAGCAGAGTTCGCACGGTCACGAACTCACCCTTTAAATGTTCAGACGGGCGTTAGTGCTTCACGTGTTGAGTTCAGGGTCTTAAAGAACCCTTCACTGATCATGTCCCCCCCTCTCAGAGTCACAGCTGCAGAGTTTAAGTTGTGCTTCATGCTTCCTCTTCTAACCTGGATTATTTAAACACAGGTGGGACTTCACGGCTTCAGAAGCCGCCATGATGAAGGTCGTGGGGGATTTCAGCGGCGAGCTCGCCGTTCCGGACAACTTCAGCCGCACCGTGCCGGCCTACGACCCCAACAAGCCCCAGCACGGAGCGGCGCCCAGCTGCAGCACCAACCCACAGACCACGGAGCTCTGCGCCACGTTAGGACTCACGGACCTCTACGCCCTCGCCGGACACGGAGGAGTCCTGGGGAGCACCGGAGGGGAGGATGACGACGATGACGGGCAGAGTGTAGGGAGCGCCGACGAGCCCAGCGAGTACCCGACGGACACTTCAGGGTTGTCGAGCTCGTATAACCCCGATGAGATCACGATAGAGGACGAGTGGGAGGAAGAGGAGGAGGGAGCGGAGAAGGATGACGGCGAGGGCGACTCCAAACCTGAAACGAAGGAGGAGAAGCTTCCAGCAGGAGACTTCCACACACCGGGACGCTTAGTCCTCCCAAAACCAAAGTCTGATTTCTCCCCGACTCGTCTCCCCGACCTCATGAACCTCCCGCCTCCGTCACACTCCACGCCGGCAGTCCCACGCTCTCTCTCTGCAGCAGAGAAGGAGGACGAGGAGGAGGATGGCGCGGCGGCGGCGGCGGCACGTGTCCCAAAACGCACCAGCGATGAAAGCGGAGATCCCGGCAGCAAGGGGACGACTCCAGGATCAAACGCAGGAACCAGGTCATCTATACGGCCGTGGAGGACGAGGAGGACGAAGATTAGAGACTCTCTGTATCTTTTTAATTCCTGCCGGTGATCAGATCAAAGTCAGAGCAGGCTGGACGTTTCTCCAGGACGACTCATGAAATGTTTCTGTTCTAAAATTTGAGTTTATGCATTTTAATCCAACCCAGGATATTTTAGGAATCAAATGAAATGAGTTCTTTTTGTACGTTCTGTTAAGAAGCTGTAAATATTATTTTTTAACACATTAAAGACAAACACAGCTGTGCAGACACGACTCTGACTGATTCAATAAACTAAAGGAAGCTTTTCATGTCGAAGCAATCAGCACTCAGAGCATCATTCACAGCTTTATGAACACTACACAGACTCAATGTGCCGATGGAAAGAATCAAACCCTTGTTTTTGAATCAGCGTTTGTGGTTTCGATTGCACAGAACATTGAACCGACTTGTGAGCCCTGAAGAATGGAGACCTGTCCGATGAGCCGGCGATGGATGCAGATTTTAAAAAGCAATTTTTTTTTACACCTTTTAATTAGATCGCCGTGTTTTTTAAAACACCTGATGAATAAAATAAAAGTTTCATAGACTTCACTTTAGTTTAAACCAAACAGATTTATAACATTAATTAGATCCATTCAAAGTTCACAAGTGTGCTCCGCTAGAATCAACAAAACACCTTCGCTTCAAATTAAGACAGTAATATTTAACATACAGTGGATTCACCGAGATCTCTTTACATCCATACAAACAGCCATACAGATACTACAGCCTAGAGACGGGGTGCCGGGGGGGTTAGTTTATAGTACAAGCTGATGTCAGGGACGTGGTTCTGCTCGTTCTATGAAGCTTTGAGAAAAGAAAACGGGGATAGCACTTCTGTTTTTTGTGTCTCATCTTTTCTTTCTTATTTTCTTCAGCCCGAGCGACCGAGCATGACCGAGCACGCGACCTCAGGTTAGTTAAGTCATGGAAGATCAGGTCAGGAAGGAGGAACATTGAACACAACGTGGGGAGAGATCCTCTGACAGGTTTCATCAAGCCCGGTCTTTTAAAGTCTCTCTACATGAATCTTTTTAAAACCAGATATGTAGGTTGATTCTTCAAACTTTTAAAACGACACGTTTGGTCTAAATGACTGGTTTATACTTCTGCGCCGATCTGCAGTACTCCTCCAAAACACTAGGAGGGCAGTGTGTGTCTCTCTCTCGCCTGTTTCCGCCCCCGCTACGTTCTGTTTACTGTTTCACATTGATTCAGAGCGTGTTCTGTTAATCTACAGCTGATACATGTTTGCTGTTTATCAAACAGCAGGGAGATGTCAATACAGGAAATACAATGCCATCGAGTGGACCAATCACAGAGCTTGCAGTCCGTGACGATTGTAGTACCAAGCGGCAAACCTCAGCTCTTAAAATATGAAGCCCATGCAGACAGTGCTAAAAACTGCAGTTCCTCAAGTGTCCACTAGAGGCTGGCTGCAGAAACACCAGAAGCCACATACACACCCATTCAAAGAGACGATCTTTAAAATAAACATTGTTTACAGCCTGGTTCAAAAAATGAGTGTAGATCTGAAGAGCTCATTTCTCTTTCTATTAAAAGTCGTTATTTTGAAGATATTAAATTTATGGGTTTTGCCCAAATAAGGGCGTGCTGACTTGATTGACAGGCGGGAACACTGTAGCTGTTAGCAAGGAGGCTCAAGCCCCGCCTCTTTTCGATTCTACGCAGAAGTATAACCAGCTGTACTTATAATAGATAATGGATCTTATCCTTTGTAGCGCCCTGTTCGGTCAAAGTCGTCCTCTAAAGTGTCATTTCATCAACTTAGAGGCTCAGATTGTCGTTCTGAATCTTGGTCCAGCATCACAGAAAGATCCCCCCCACAGAAAGAGCTGGATGTTGTTCTTAAATCCATAACAGATATTAAGTCGATCTTCTCAAAGTCCACCAGACTCGATAAACAAAAAACAGTGAGAGTTAGAGATTCAATGCTGGGATCAGATTATTCTGTGTGTGTCTAAACAACCTAAAGCATGAGATCTTAGAAGCCTGGATATTCTGAACTGGGCGAGCTCTGGATCTCTGCAACGGCAAAGCTGCAGCCTTCGTTTCAAAGACACAGGAGACCTCATGGACAGAGCCACCTTCATCTTTGCACTATTGCACGTTATCATGTTTGTCTATTGTTTCTTTATTGCACATCGTGCCTTTTTGTACTTATATATATCTTTTTATTAGTACTTGATTTTAGTGTCTGCCTGTTTATGTTTGTTCAGGGAGTACGCAAAAATACTGGAGGTCAAATTCTTTGTATTCTTGAGATACATTGTGATTAAAGTTCTTTCTGATTCTGATCATGTATTAGAAAGTTGTTTTCTCTGCAGTTAACAGAATTCTTACTTTAAAGTTCATGCAAGCCTTGAGATAAAGAAGCGGCTAACACGGCTCATTCTCAGTATCAGGATTCTGGAAATGAAAAGTATGATCACATTTCATTCTCCTTATTTCACTGAACAGCTAATGGGATATCCATGATTCCTCTTCAGCTGTAAACTCAGGAGCTCTGGATTGATCCAGAGAACCACACAGCAACACAAATAAACAAACGCTTTCAGACGGGGACACAAAGCAGCGTCTGTGATCCGGGGCGTCAAAACGACTGTGCATGAAATCAGCTGGATTTAAAGACAGTGAGGACTCAGCAGTTTCTGTGTGAAGTCAGAGGATCTTATCTGTGATGTTCCCGGACAATCTGAGCCCGTCTGTGACGACAACATGAACTCTCAGCTGCCCTGGAGGATTACCTCTACTGGAGCAACACCTTCCAGAACCGCTTCTTTCTTCTGACCCAATTAAAAGTGAAAGTAGGTCTCAGGTTTGAAAGCACGATAATACCCTTTAATCTTGTTGTTGAGAGCAGGAGGTCGCTAAATCTCTTCCTGTGAACTGGCTCTGTGTTCTTTGGGTTTTTCAGGGTTCGCTCTCTGCTACAGACGAGTCGAGTTTAACAGTTAGCAGGTCCAAAGTTTTAAGTTACTGCCTCCATAAACAGGTCTGTGTTGGTGCTTTTATACAGAAGAGTAAGCGGTGCATCGTGAGCATCAAGCAAGGCGTTAAACCCAAACAATCAGGAAAAAGAAGCACGTCCAGCCGTCGGACCAAAATGCATGAGGAACACAAATCAGCAAAAAAAGCTACAGAGTCAGAAGTTTTAAAAGCTCGCCTCACTCAGACTTTGAGTTTCTACCTGAAAGGAAACAGAACGTGTGTGTGTGTGTGTGGTGTGTTGCGCCTTTAAAAGACGACACCGGACGTCACTACCAGCAGTCAACACCGGACAATAATACGTACAAATGGAGCGTCGTTTGGGAAACTGTGCCGTGATGAGTGTTACTATAAAGAGGGCCTGGACTGTGACACCAGAGAGGGTCAGGCAGGACGGAGAGGGATTATGAGTTATGGGATCATTCCAGGGGTCGATGTGTGGCGGTATTCACAGCAGGATGAGGAAGAGGAGGAGGAGGAGGAGGAGGAAGAAGCGGGCGCACAGATACAGAAGAAAGCAGCCGAGCGACTCTGTTTCTACCTCCGCTCGTCCCCCTCTCTATGTGCCGCTCATTTTGTGCATTTTGACGCCGTCAGGGCTTGAAACGATGCAACGGCAGCATGAAGACAAAGAAATATCACACTTAGTGCTAAATACTACAACAGGCTCGCCACGGTCTCCACATTCCCTCCTCTCCGTCTCAGTCTTCTCCACACCTCTCCTTCCCAGACGGAGAGACTCTCAGGTGGTGAAGAGAACAGAAAGTCTTGTCTTCCTCGTTCTCCTCTACGCGTCTGTCTCTGACTCTGCTCGGACAGCAGGATGAATGGAGGGTGAGGTGGGGGGAGGGTGAGTGGATGGCCAGGCGTCCCCCGTTATCAGGCCCCCTCTGTGAGGTGGGGTCGAAGGAGGCGGGATGTTTAAAGGGCTGTGGTGGTGGTGGTGGTGAGGATGGTGGGATACTGGTGCGAGAGGTGGAGGTCTAGTTCCCTCCACAGCAGGCTCGGCTGGATGTGGGCGTCGGGTCCTGGAGGTTGACGCCCCGGTGTCGCGCTGCATGTGTGGGGTTTCTGGGTGTCTGTTTTTGGCATCTTTTTTGCTGAATTGAGAAGAAAAGAGGAAAAAATGACTGCATCCTCAACGACAGAGCGTGCCATTACAAGGAAACACTCTCCTTATTTTAATCACAGTTAATTCATATGAAAAATCAGAGAAATACAAACATGTTGGTATTCTTTGAAGCATGTTTTGAACCCTCCTGTGTCAGCGAGCAAAAACAAAACATGACACATCATTTCTGAAGCATGCACAAGACGTCTTTTATTATTCAGAAGGTGTGATTATCCACCAGAAAGAGAGGATTACACTGTTAAACCTTTGAATTAAGTCCTGAATCCAAACCAGAATCTGGATCCGGACCAAAATTCAGGTAGTGAACAAGAAATACCAGATCTGCATCAAAGTAGTTTCACTGAAGACTGAACCTGACCCAGTTTTTGTGTTGGAGACTTATCTGGAACTTCATTCTTTGAGATCAATGGGGAATAAACATCAACTCATCCTATCAATGAGACTGGATCAGACCCTGACTCTCAGCCTACACCGATATTTAAAACCTTTACCTCACAGCTTCCATGATTCAGGATCTCTAAAACAATCCATCCATCAGATGTCCTTTAATGATTCTTATCACACGGCGTTCTTTCGGATCTTCTGGCTGTGTAAGACGCTTGATTCTGATTGGTCAAAACCCATTGACTACAGTTATTAACTTCAACTAACATGAGCAACACCAGAGCAAACTGATCACACGTCATGTTCAAATCAATGAGAGAAGAAGAAGAAGAAAGAAGAAGAGAGACAAAGAAGACAAAGAAGAAGAAGAAGAAGAAGAAGAAGAAGAAGAAGAAGAAGAAGAAGAAGAAGACAAAGAAGACAAAGAAGAAGAAGAAGAAGAAGAAGGAGAAGAAGACAAAGAAGAAGACAAAGAAGAAGAAGAAGAAGACAAGATAAGACAAAAGCCAAGAAGAAGACAAAGAGAGAAGCAGAAGAAGAGAAGACAAAGAAGAAGACAAAGAAGAAGAATAGACAAGAAGAAACAAAGAAGACAAGAAGAAGAAAGAAGAAAACAAGAAGAAGAAAAAAGAGAGAAGAAAATAATAAGAAGAATATAAAGAAGAAAGACAAGAGAAAAGAAAGACTAAGACGAAGAAGAAACAAAGAAGAAGAAGATAAAGAAGAATAAGAAGAAGAAGAAGAAGAAAAGAAGAAGATCTTCCTTCGTCCGCTCTGATATTGATCCTGCGACACACTCATGCTCAAACAGGACCCTAAAGCACCAGCAGAAGAGATTCAGAGTGACCGTCTGCACACGGATGATCATCCTGAACTGAATTAAGTCCACACTGGGCTTGAACCAGTGACCCTCTGGTCCCCACGCCGCGTCCCCACAGCCTGAGCTATCATCATGTCTGAACTGTGACTTCTGCAGCCCTGTTCCTGTTTGTCATTTGTAACTGCAGAGTCCAGGAAGTGTTCCTCACAGGGACAGTGAGAGTCTTTCTGCTCCTCTCTTATCACCGGCTGTGAGTCACTCTCAGGCTGTAAAGTTCCCGGCCTGCATCGCTCCGTACGATGACGCAGCTCGAACTGAACGCTCAGAGATCTGACTGACGAGATGAAAGTCACTGACGGCTCTACAGAGCCTGCAGCTCATCTTACAACAAGACTCCTGCAACAAAATCTGACGACTCGTCCATTTCTCTGGGTTGATTTGAGTCTGTAATCTGACTCTCTGGGTTTAAAATCAATCTGCATATAAATGTTAAATTAAAGTGTGAGCGACCGGAGGATGGACTCACCGATCGCCAGGAAGAGCTCGTTGACGTTCATGGCTGTCTTTGCAGACGTCTCCATAAAGAGCAGGCCAGTGTCTTCAGCATATGTCTGTGCTTCCTGTGTGATGCACAAACACAAACATAAAATCATCAACAACAACAACAACAGAAGAGAGAGCTAGAGCTGAAAACATTGAGGTGTTTCCACATCTCTGGACTCTGTATTTAGAATCAAGATTGGACACAAATTGCATAACATGGACTTTAATAACAGGGATTTTAAGCCTAATAAGAACAGAATAAATGTGTTTATTAATTCTAAAATATTAATACAACAAAGGCCTGATTAGCTGCGCAGTTTACACATGCTTGAGTTTAAGTTACATTCCCATAGATGCAGATAGTGTGGCAGGAGATGTTAAAACTCAAAGACTGAAGGCTACGACTCTGCAGAAATCTGCAAAACTGAAGATGGTGCATGAAGTAAACACTTACAGAACACTTTAGGGACACGGTGCGTTTAAGGACACGGTGCGTTTAAGGAAATGTCACAGACTCTGACGGTGATGAGGCAGAAGAACTCAACCAGGTGCTGCTCTGACTCACGCAGCCTGTTCACCTCGTTTCACCGTCGGTGGAAATGTTCAGTTTGTGAGTAATCACAGGAAAGTTAGTAACCCTCCTACTTCCTGTCTGATATAGTCAGGGGGTGAGGAGTTCAGTGGGCATGAGGAGTTCAGTGGGCATGAGGAGTTCAGTGGGCATGAGGAGTTCAGTGGGCATGCAGAGGGTCCTCACA
Organism: Notolabrus celidotus; assembly: GCF_009762535.1. Taxonomy (NCBI): domain Eukaryota; kingdom Metazoa; phylum Chordata; class Actinopteri; order Labriformes; family Labridae; genus Notolabrus; species Notolabrus celidotus. The sequence goes on along the minus strand of NC_048281.1, from coordinate 35,962,581 downwards.
GTCCCTCAGAGGAGGACTAACATGAAGGAGATTTTCTGCAGGATTACAGTTAAAAACTGATTTCTCAGATTACCTTCTGATGGATGATTGTGATGTAAATTTTTATTTCATTTCATCATTCATTTTTCTATTACTTTTCAATTATTCTAATTATTATTAAGTACATTTTTTATCTATTGATTTAACATTGTATTAATTTATTTTTAATTATTTAATGTACATGTGTTTATTCATTCATTTTTAATTTTGTATTACATTTTTACCTGTCTCTTTAGAATATGGGCTTTTATAATTTCTTTAAAGAATTTTAAATTGTTTTTCTTTATTAATTAATTTTATATGTATTTATTAATTCATTTCTAATATGTTATTATGTTTTAACTTTTCCCTTTCAGACTGTGGACTTGAATAAAAATAAATAAAATGTTAAATCAATAAATAAAAATATTTAAGTATTTTAAATGTATTATTTATTCATTTTTATTCTTTATTACATGTTTACTTTTCTCTTTCAGACTATGGACTTATATACTTTTATTTATTCATTTAACATTTTATTATTATTTTTATGCAAGTATTTATTTATTTTAAATATTAATTACATTTTACTTTATCTTTCAGACTACAGACTTTTATTAATTTAACATTTTATTTGTTCAGTTTAATTGTTAATTTAGTTTTTATTATTTTCTTTCAGATTTTTTGATTTTTATGAAATATTTGTAGATGAGGTCGTTCTCTGAGTCTAATGACTGCATGTTGTTTGTGTTGTGTTGACTCAGTTGAATAATAAGTTTTAAAACATCATCATAAGAGCTGATTTAACTCATTTAATAAGTCTGCAGGGTTAACCTGTTTACTGTGGACACAGCTCAGACTTAAAGTTGATGGACTTTGTTTAAAGGGAGGAATATTAAATGTATCATAAGGTTGTTATAAAGGAGGATCCTCTTCAGGGTGAGAGTTAACCCCTCTACAGAGTGTCCTGCTCACCTCCCTGAAACCTTTACTTTAAACCTTTTCTCTGAAACGATTCCTCAGCGTCTCCAGAGAGGTGCAGATTTAGTTTAGTACCTCGTACTCCACTAGTCTCCTCTCTGCCAGGTCGGCCTTGTTTCCAGCCAGAGCGATGACGATGTTAGGACTGGCCTGTCTCTGCAGCTCCTTCACCCAGGCCTTGGCTCTCTCGAACGTCTCCTGCAGGAACACAGCAGGAACACGAGGGTGAGCCCCGGACACAATGAGAGAGCTTGTTGCTCAGACTCCACGTCAGTTTAAGAATGTTTCTGTCAGACGGGGGAGAAGTGGACTCTGTCCTTGAGACAGATTTACAAACACAGAAACATTCAGTGACCCTTCTACAACCTTCACCCTGCAGAGACCAGGTCTTTCTTTTAATGTGGCACCCATCTCTGGATTAACAAGTTACCAATTAAACCTTTAATATGTTACCGGTTTAGTGATGTCGAAGACGACGATGGCAGCCTGAGCGCCGCGGTAGTACATGGGAGCCAGGCTGTGGTACCGCTCCTGTCCCGCAGTGTCCCAGATCTCAAACTTCACCGTGGTGTCATCGAGACACACGGACTGAGCCAGGAACGCAGCTGGATGTACAGCAGAGGAATGAAAGGTTAACATGATGTACATATGACCTTCTTGGATTCACACACACACCTCCACACACACACCTCACCTCCGATAGTCGTCTCCTGGAACTCGTCAAACTGCCCCTTCACGAAGCGCAGCACCAGGCTGGACTTGCCCACAGCCATGTCGCCCAGGAGCACCAGCTTGAACTGGCAGATCTTGGTCTGGGGTAGCGTGCCGTTGGAGCGGCCTCCACTCCCTCTGGAGCTCATCGTGGCCCGCTGTGGGGGGACGTCAGGGGGGGCTGGGCCTCCTCCCTGGAGCAGAGCACTGACGCGGACTTCTCAACAGACCCGAGTCACGTCTGGCAGGCAGGTGGAGTCCTTGACCTCTCTGCACTCCGTGTTTGGTCTGAAGGAAGAAGTGAAAGGTTTGTGTTTTGGTGCAGGATTACATCATGCTCAAGCTCACTCCTGCTTTTCTTTCTTGTCTTTTAAAGACAACAGAAGTACCTTTCAACTCAGGCTGCACAATAAAGGAAACTCTCATCAGAACATGAAGACTGTGCACATAAACAAATGTATTAAAAAAGAAGAATCTGTGATGCACAGCAGCAAACATTTAAAGCAGCACGAGGTTATCTGACCGAAGGAGCTGCCCCGCATTAATCAGTGACTGCAGGTTAATTAACACGACGACTCGATGAGAGGAACGAGAGGCCAGAGATGATAAATGAGCTCAACACAGACCTGAAAGTATTTTAACAGCCACAGCATCAAACCTGATAAGCTGCAGGTCGATATACATCTGTACGTTACACCAATGTTTATCTTTCAAACTCCACATTCATCAAATACTGAGCGGTGTCATCGTGCATCACACCGGTTTTCTGCACCAGCATTACTTTACCTTCATCCCAGTGAGTGATACAACACAAAGACAACAGGATGACATCGTACGTCAGAAAGCATCACAGGGACGAGTACACGACAATATCAGCAGCTAATTAGACATGCTGCTTTTTCTGCAGAGGGTGCAGAAAGTTCCTCACGGGGCCTTTAGAGGAGGAGAGATCTCACATGAAGTCCAGGAGCGGCTGCAGCAGCACAACACTCACCATCTTTATCTTTAGAGGCTAAAATATCTCTTTCAGTTCATCCAAGTGATCAGCTTAATCTCTCTTTCTAAACAACACTGGAGTTAGCATCCTGTTTGGTCACAGCTTCTGATTCAGGCAGAAGATAGGAGGTTATAGAAACAAGGTGCTGATCCAAAACCACTACACCTACTTTAGATCTGGACTAGATGATCTCAGAGGGTCTACAGACTTCTTAAGACACAGTTTCAGATGTGTGAAACTTTCATTCTTTATAAGTATCTCTAAGCATGCGGCCTTTCTTCAATTTTCATAAATAAAGTAAAGGTTGTAAAATCTCAAACTGTGTTTTAAAAAGAGGGTAGCCTCTCTGAAATACTTTAATCCAGATTTAAGAAGTCTTGGTTTTGTGGTCTGGATCAAGACCTGGTCTGAGGTATCTTGACAGAAGAAATGTAGAGAAATTGCTATTTTTGCATTTCAGAAAGAGAATAAAGGTTGCAGAAATCTCAAACTGTGTTTTAAAAAGAGGGCAGCCTCTCTAAAATATATTAGTCCGATCTGAAAAGTCTAAGAGTTGTGGTTCTGGCTTGGGATCTGGTCTTATGTAGTCTAGTTACATCAAAAAAAAAGATGACATCGCCCTTTCATGTATTACACAAACAGAATAAAGGTTGCAAAAATCTCAAACTTTGGTTTTAAAAAGAGGGTAGCCTCTCTGAAATTATTTAATCAGATTTAAGAAGTCTTGGTTTTGTGGTCTGGATCAAGACCTGGTCTGAGGTAAACTAGACAGAAGAAATGTAGAGAAACTGCCTATTTTTGCATTTCAGAAAGAGAATAAAGGTTGCAGAAATCTCAAACTGTGTTTTAAAAAGAGGGTAGCATTTCTAAAATTATTTAGTCCACATCTGAAAGTCTAAGTGTTGTGGTTCTGGATTGGGAACTGGTCTGATGTGGTCTAGATGAAAAAAAAAGTAGTAAATTGCCAGTTTCTGCATTTTCAAGAACACAATAAAGGCTTCAAAAATCTCAAACTGTGTTTTAAAAAGAGGGAAGCCTCTCTAAAATAATTTAACCCATAATTAAGAAGTCTTGGTTTTTTTTTGGTTCTGGATCAAGACCTGGTCTCATGTAGTCTAGATAGATTTTAAAAAGATGGCATCGCCCTTGTTTCTAATTTCACAGGCAGAATAAAGGTTTAATAAATCAATAACAGTATTTTCAAGAGAATGTACCTTTCTAAAATAATCTAAACTGGATCTGAAAAGTCTAAGTGTTGTGGTTCTGGATCAAGACCTGGTCTTATGGGGTCTAGATTGAAAAGAATTGAGTAAAATTGCCCATTTTTTAATTTCACAAATAAAGTAAAGGTCGAAAAAATCTCAAACTGTGTTTTTAAAAAGAGGGCAGCCTTTCCTAAAATTATTAAGACAGGTGTTAGAGGTCTTGGTGTTGTGGTTCTGGATCAAGACCTGGTCTGAGGTCGTCTAGACAGAAAAAATGTAGAGAAATTGTCCATTTTTGTATTTCCACAAACAGAAGGAGAATAAAGATTGCAAAAATCCCAAACTGTGTTTTAAAAAATGAGGAACCTATCTACAATAATTTGAGCCAGATTGAAGAAGGTCTCTGTATTGGGGTTCTGGATCAAGACCTGGTCTTATGTGGTCCGACAGAAAAAAGAAGTGAAATTGCCTGTTATTGCATTGTCAATAATAGAATAAAGGTCTCACAAGTCCAAAACTGTGTTCAAGAAGTCTGCAGACTCTCATAGATAATCTAGTCCAGACCTGACATGCCTAAGTAGGCCTGTGTGGTTCTGGATCAGGACCCTGTGCCCCCCTTTCAGCTGAATAGGAAGCTGTGAACAGCATCGTTCTTTCTAAAGGCAACAGATACTTCCTTCAGAGCATCCAGAAGTCTGAAGACTGTTGTTATGAGGAAGGGTGGAGACTTCCTTGGCATCAAATCAAAGAAAGGAACAGAATAATCCTGCACAGCCACAGAACAAGGTCCTGAACCTCTCCTCCATGTCCCCTTCAGTCACAGCTGTGTTCGGAGAGTCTCCCTCATGCAGACTGAGTCCTGGGATCCTGCTCTGAAACTGGAGCTTCGTCAGGGATGCTGCGCCTCAGATATCAGCCTCCCTGCTCAGAAACACCAGACCTGATCCTCCCTGCAGAGCCTGAGACCTCCCTCAGGCTTTAAACATCGTGATGTGAAGAGTCTGTGGAGCTGTCATCCCTGAAGTCTGTCTCTAAAACCATCCAGGGAGTGTGAATTTATGCAGATCAGAAACCCTGATCTGGCGTTCTGTGCTAACGGGACAGAGCTTCAGTTCGGGCGAGGATCAAGCTCTGAATTTCGACGCCTTCTTTAAATAAATATCTCAACATGTGAATCTGATATTATCCCAGGACTGATATGAACACAGAGAGGTATTTACCGTGTCAGCTGTCCCTCAGCAGAGCAGGTATCTCAGGCTGAATGTTGACAGTTTGGCGATCAGCTGGTTAAAGCGACTGTTAACACTTCCTGGAAATTGGCGCATGCGCTCTGAGTGCCGCATTGTCAAAAGAATAACCGCATTCCCCAACGGTCCGTTCAGTGACTCGTCATATTTTTACATTTTTTATTTAATACAACATTTTTAATCAAACATGCTTCTTATTATTTGTCTGATGATAAAATGTGATTAATTAAAAATATATGTGATGATTAATATAATTATATGGTGATTTTTATTTTTTTTTTAAGCCCCAAACAAGCACATTAAAATAGTTTTGTTTTTTTAAAATTATACACTAAATATGCAGAATGTTACACCACAATAATATTCTTAGTTTTTTAAGGGTCCTAATTCCTCGAGAGCTGAAATATCGTCGTGTTAGTCCAGGCAGTGGCGACAAAAACCCTCAACTGTTTCCCAACAACACATGAAGAAGAAGAACATCCGGTCCTCCAGGCCTGTGAGGGCGCTCGAGAGCAAACTGAGGGAACGAACCCGGAAGTTGTTGTTTACATCTGAGGATCACACGCAGGAGGGAGAAATTTGTGTTTAAAACTCTTTATATGAGTTAAAATGATTGTTTATGAGACAGATCATTGACATTATGCCGACTACTAACAGGAAGAAGAAGAATCAGGGGAAGGACACCTCGGTAAGGAGCTTATTTACTCACTACAGGTAGAAACACTGATGGAAATCATATAAAATCAATAATGGAAAGTCATATTTCACTCTTTTTTATAGATTTATTTTATACTCTAACTTAAGTGCATATACTTTCCTTGAATAATCAAATTTTATTCTACTGTGTGCTTATATTTTCCTCAGTTCATAGTTGTATAGGGTTTTTATAGTCTTTTTAGTCACATACATTAGACAGACTAAATTGTCATGCAAATGAAGCAGCAGGGTTTAAACATGCTGACATTTTGAATTATTCAGTGTTTGTATTGATAAACCACATACCAGTGTATAAACAGCTTGTAACACTTGTTTGATCTCATTCTACGTCTATATAATTATACACATCAATACTTTTATTATTCAATCACTAAATGTCACATACTTTAAATACTAAGATTCACATTCTTAACTTACTCATACAGTAGTGTGTTTATTGATTTATTTTATACTCTAACTTAAGTGCATGTGCCTTCCTTATATTATCAAATGTTATCCTACTGTGTGCATACATTGTGGCTCAATTCATTGATGTATGTTATAGTTTTTGTAGTTTTTACTCTCTTTTAAATCATCTACATTTAATTGACAGCTTACATTATCATGCAAATTAAGAGGCAGGGTTCAAACATGCTGACATTTTGAAATATTCAGTGTTTGTATTGATGAAACCACATACCAGTGTATAAACAGCTTGTAACACTTGTTTGATCTCATTCTATCGCACCTATATTATTATTTTACACATTAATACTTCAGTTATACAATCACTAAATGTCAGATTCTTTAAATACTAAGATGTGCATTCTGAACTTGTCTCTGTTTTTGTTTTTGGTTGCTTGTCTCAGGTTCAGGGAACAAACGACAGCAGTGTGGTGAGCAAGGTGTCCGCTGCAGCTCAGGGTTACTTCCAGGATGACTTCCTCCAACACTTTGTGTGCAAAGTGTCCCGAAGAGCCCCGCTCATCAACAGGTCAGCACGACTTTTAACCTGTCGTACTCAGTTATGCATGGGACTGATTGCATGACTGCAGTCTGATGAAGCTTTAGGCAGCGGTCAGCTAACGTCAGATTAATTATAGTGTTGAAAGGAAGCTTTTTGGATTCATGAGGAGCATTTTGTAACACAGGTCGTGTAGAGGATCAAACTGTGAGTTATTTTAGCTAACACTCATTGATATTTGTTTATTTACCACATTTCTTATTGATATTGCACATTACATTTTAGTTATATCCTGCAGGCCAAGGGTCAGATTTGATGGTTAGGGGCTGCTTCGTTTTGTTTTGATTTGTTTGAGGAAAATACACATAAAGTAACAAATTGTAAGAGACGATTGTTCATTTTTTATTATTGAATTTACTTGTATATTTGAGCATGATAAACCCCAAGGTTTAATTTGCTATATTTCTTCATATCTCAGACAGAAAACATATGGTTTCCCTTTTTATAAAATCCTGCAGCCCTATCTGCAGGCTGCAGAAAGCAGTGTGCTAAACATGTTAATATGTTTGTAATAACTCCAGAGATGTGACATTTAAAGGACAGTCTGAAGGATATTCGTATGTTTCAGGGGTTACTATATGCGCTGGAGAGCCGTGGATCACTGTGTGAGGAGGTTTCTGCACATAACTGAAACCTGCCCCAAAAGACAGGCGAGTATTTATGTGTAACACTTCACGATGCATAGAAAGCACGTATTTAAAGGCACTATGAGGAGTTTTTAATTGGCTGAGAAACAGACTGAAACTGATACTGATGCCTCTATATGACCCTCAAAAGCAAACAAGACCATCCACAACAACACCGATACCTTCTCTGTTGTCATTTTTAATGCCTGAATCTGTTCTGAGGGGGTAGGTGTCAGAACAGATGATTGACGTCTGGCTTTAGAAACACCCTTTTTTGGCTGTTTTCATTTCAAATAGTCACATTGTGTGATAAATCTAAATGTTAAAAGACAGCATGATGAGGTTATTGTCTGAAGACACTAATTTTGCATTTACAGGACAAGAGATAAGATGTAACACTTTGTCCACAAGGGGGCGCCAGAATCGATACAAACCAGAAGTTTTTCACAGCAGCTTTAAATATCTTCCTTCAGTCTCTAACTCCCTCCTCTCTGTTTCAGATCCTGTCTCTGGGCGCAGGCTTCGACTCGTTGTATTTCCGTCTTCATGCCGATGGAGCGCTTCACAGAGCCGCTGTGTTTGAGGTCGATTTTCCTGATGTAGCGCGGCGAAAAACTGCTCTGATCAGCTCTAATGTTTCTCTGAGAGGGATGTTAGACTCCAGTTTACCTCCTCAGACAGGTTTGTTCTTCCTTCACAGACTCCACACTGAATATCACAAACACTCTCCTCTCAGTCTGCACACGTCTTAAAGTGATGTCAGAGTGTTTTAGGTTGTGTTTGTGTGTGTTCAGGGTGTGTGTATGTGCACAGCGGTCAGTACAGGCTGCTGGGTGTGGACGTGAGAGAGGAGTCTCAGGTGGGGAGGCTCTGAGTGCAGCCGGCTGGACTGGACTGCCCCCACTCTGATCCTGTCTGAGGTGGTCCTGACCTACATGGAAACACAGCGGTGAAGACGTCATCTTTTGAATCTGATGTTTAGATTTCATGTCATCATTACTTTTTGTTACAGACTGTGTTTGTGTCGTCCAGGTCAGACGCCGTCATCCGATGGGCTGCAGATCATCTTCCTCAGTCCGTCTTCGTCATGTACGAGCAGATTCACCCTCACGATCCCTTCGGTCGAATCATGCAAGATCATTTCCTGAAACTGAATTCACGTCTGCACGCACTTCAACAGTACCCGGACACCGCCGCACAGAGGAGCAGGTTCCTCAGTAAGGTCAGTCGGACGACGATGATATGGAGTAACATGTTGTGACTGTTGTTTTATAATCTTTTATTTAGTCCAGAGTTTTTTTGTTCTGTGTTCAGGGCTGGGAGCAGTGTGTGTGTCTAGATATGAATGAGTTCTACCTGGGTCTGGTCTCTGAGGAGGAGCGGAGCAGGTGGAGGGTCTGGAGCCGTTTGATGAATACGAGGTGAGCTGTTAGATTACAGGTGGATAGACGTCACATGCATCTGAAGCTCCTTTCTCATTTGGATTATGGGATGTTGAGAATGATGTTAAAAGCTTGTCACCGTTAGACAATTTTAAAAATAAAATAAATCAAGTCATCAAACTTAATCATGAATTTAAATCTCTTTTTATGTTTATATATTTTTTTCTTTTGTTTTTTAACTTATTACATTTTAATTTGTTTCATTTATTTATATTTTATCTTTCTTCTTTTATTTATTTAATTTTTATTTGTTGTCATTTATTTATATTTTCTTTCTATTTTATTTTTTCTTTAATTTTAGAAAAAAATAATTTATTTATATTTTTCTTCCTTTTTTCTTTGTTTTATATATATATATATATATATATCTTTTTTTCATTTATTTATATTTTATCTTTCTTTTTTTTTTCTTTAATTTTTATTTTTTGTCATGTATCTTTATTTTTCTTTCATTTTTATTTTTTATTATGTATATCTTTTTTCATGTATTCATATTTTTAGATCCTGCGTTCTTCTTGTTGCTCTTGTGTGTTTGTTTGTTTTTGTGTTTCTTAAGAAAGGTGAGGTCTTTCTGTAAAAGCACACTCTTCTTATTTCTTTTATAATCAAATCTTATGCAAACTGATATGTGTGCAAATAATAATAACACTCAAAGACATGTCATCACATCAACATAAATAGCTTCACCTGAGCTCTAGATCTTCTCTCTGTAGAATTGTATGTACTTGTGAACAGAGTCAGTTCTTGCAGATCTCACTGAGGATCTCTGGATTTGATGTTCCCCTCATTTAAGTTGCTCATTCACAAATCTGTCTTCTTTAGGAGTGGCACCAGAAATGTTCTCATTACTTCATCCTCTCTGCGTCTCGCGGCGCTCTGATGGAGCGGGCTTTACTCTCACATGCTGCAGGTACCGTCCACGTTATCTACCTTTAATATAACCTCTGTCCCTGCTTCCCCGTCATGAGATCTTTGATTTCTGTGTCAGTGGTCTCCGGCGCCGTCTCTGTGAGCCCTGAAGCTCTGAGAGTACGGACCGTACCGGGTACTCTGGAGGGGCTGGGGATGGCGTCCGCTGTGGCGAGCCCCGGGCGGGTGCTGCTGACAGGAGGCTCGAGCAGAGGAGGGAGAGGAGCAGCGACGAGGATGCTCGTCAGAGAGGAGGAGGAGGGATGGAGGTCTGTCAGCGTGGAGACATCAGAGGAGTTAGGTGAGAGGTGAAGCAAAGACTGTTTAGTGTGTTAGACCTGCATTCTTTCAAACGGCCAGCAGGGGGCCGACTGCTGTGAGGAGTCGAATCTTCTTCTTCTGTTCTTTATATTTAAATGATCTAACCTGAGTGTCAGTAAAGAGAGCAGCAGAGTTAAGAGCATGTGGTCATCTCTCCTCTCCTCAGGCGTTCGACTCTACCACACTTCCACCTCTCTCCCTGATGGAGGTGTTGTTGTATTCGGGGGTCGCTCCTCTCCTTTAAACCCGTCCAGAGGCGTTTTCAGAGTCACCCTGCTCCCCGCTGCTCCATGCTGCCCTCCGGACTCAGAGGGACCAGATCCAGTGGAGCTCTGTGTGAAGGAGGTTGTGTGCAAGGGGGATCCACCTGCAGCGAGGTGGAGACACAGCGCTGCTACAGTCAGTCATCAAGGTGAGGATCAGCTCAAACACTTCCCTCCTTACTTCCTCTTCACACCTGATTCAACCTTCTTCTCTTCTTTCTTCTTCTTCTCTTCTTCTTCTTCTTCTTTCTTCTTCTTCTTTCTTCTTCACTCTGCAGGACGAGACTTCCTGTTTGTGTTCGGGGGAAGAAATGAGTCCCAGGCAGCTCTGAGTGACGCCCACTTCCTGTGTTTGGACCAGCAGACATGGACTGAGGTTTGATCATCACTGTCTTTATTATAAGAGGGTTTTTAATCAAACACATACAGGAGAAAACTTCACTTATCTCAGCTCTAAGTCACGAGGAATCAAGACGAGAGATGAGATTGAAGTCAGAATCCTTTCAGTGTCTGCAGACTTCTCTGTAAATGTTCCTGAGTGAGGCTCACGTGTGATCTCCACAGATTCCAGCAGAGGGCGCAGCTCCAGAGGCTCGTCACTCCCACTCGGCGTGCTCACATCACGGAGGAGCCGTGGTGTTTGGAGGACTGGACGGGAGAGGGGAGCCGCTGGGAGACACGGCTGTGTTACGGCCCACAGAGAGAGGCTTCACCTGGGAGAGGATGGAGGTGCTGCCCCCTCCGGTCCCCAGGCGAGTCAGAGATTAAACATCATAACACAGAACGTCTCAGAGTGTCTGCTGTTTTAATCTGAACTCCTCTGCTGCTTCAGGTATTCTCATCGTGCTCATGTGGTCGGGGAGAAGATGGTGGTGGTCGGAGGAGTTTGGCTGCACTCAGACGGCGTCCCAGGCGTGCTGATCATCGACCTTGCAGCACGCAGCGGCGTGGAGTTCAGCCTGGACACGGTCAGATTATAATCTGTGTTTAGTTTTAACTGGATTGAATCGAGGACACTGATAAATGTGTTGTTGTGCTCCTCCTCTCTGCAGACCTCGGTGCCCTGGCCTCTGATGCTTCACTCTTTCTGCTCGGAGCTGACGGACGGAGAGGAACCCGAGCTGCTCCTGATTGGTGGAGGAGGAAACTGTTTCTCATTTGGGACTCACTTCAACCCTCAGCCTGTCCTCGTGGACCTCAGACCTGCACTGGGATGAAGGATCTGAAGGTTTTTCTCTGTGACTCTGTTGAAGAGGAGTTCCTGTACTTTAACACTCTGAGCTTTGACAAACATTCAAACGTCACAAATGATTCAAAGGCAGCTAAAGTTTTGGGAGTGCTTCAGCGTGCACCTGCAAAACGGCTGCAACATAATCCATCTTGTCCAAGCACTAAAAGCTCAGATTCTTCTGACAACTCGAGGGACAAGAACCCTCCATAAATAACATTTTCTTAAAGCATAAGACTCTTTTCTTTTAACACAAAGTATCCAATAAAACAGATGTTTTTCTTTGCAGGATGTTGAAATAGTCGGTCTAACTCTGCTTCAATTGGCAGACTAGTTTTAAATGTGTAGCTCAGATCCAGCATGGTACTCTTGTTACACTCCTTTCTGCAAAGAGCTCTCCTCTAGAGTCCGGTGCATCCTTTTCCAAGATTTTAAGCCCCAAGAAGCTTTATTGCACAGAGAGAAAGAAAGAAAGAAAGGATGAATAACAGACCCCAAAAAAGGAATCTACAGCAGAGATCCAGAGGAACCTACGAGACAAGGGAGCTCAGGGACTCCAGAAAGGTCTAAGAAAGAGAGAAGAGAGGGGACCAGAAGAAGAAAAGAGGAGAAATGGGGAAGAAATGAGGAAGGAAAGAGGGTAAGGAAGAGGGACATAAAGGATGAAGAAACATGGAAAGAAGAAAGAGATAAAAAGAAAGAAAGGAAAGAAAGAAAGGAAGGAAAGAAGAAGAAAGAAAGAAATAAAGAAAGAAAGAAAGAAAGAAGAAAGAAAGAAAGAAGAGAAGCAAAGAAAGAAGGAAAGGAAGGAATGAAGAAAGAAAGAGAGAAGGAACAGAATAAAGAAGAAAAAAGAAGAAGAAAGAAAGAAAGAAAGAGAGAGAAGAAGAACAGAAAAGAGAAAAAAGAAAGAAGAAAGAAAGAAAGAAAGAAGAAGAAAGAAAGAAGAAAAAAAGAAGGAAAGAAAGAAAAAAGAAAGAAAGAAGAAAGAAAGAAGAAAAAAAGAAGGAAAGAAAGAAAGAAAGAAGAAAGAAAGAAAGAAAGAAAGAAAGAAAGAAGAAGAAAGAAAGAAGAAGGAAAGAAAGGAAGGAATGAAAGAAAGAAGAAGAGAGAAGGAACAGAATAAAGAAGAAAAAGAAAGAAAGAAAGAAGAAAGAAAGAAGGAAAAAGAAAGAAAGAAAGAAAGAAAGAAAGAAAGAAGAAGAAAGAAAGAAAGAAAGAAAGAAGGAAGAAAGGATGAAAGAAAGAAAGAAAGAAAGAGAGAAGGAACAGAAAAGAAAGAAAAAAGAAAGAAAGAAAGAAGAAGAAGGAAGAAAGATGAAAGAAAGACAGTAAGAAAGAAAGAAAGAAACAAACAAACAAAGAAGGAAAGAAGAAAGGAAGAAAGAAAGAAAGAAGAAAGAAAGAAAGAAAGAAAGAAAGAAAGAAAGAAAGAAAGAAAGAAAGAAAGGATGAATAACAGACCCCAAAAAAGGAATCTCCAGCAGAGATCCAGAGGAACCTACGAGACAAGGGAGCTCAGGGACTCCAGAAAGGTCTATGGTTAGTAACTTTAATGGGACAGGAAGAGTTAAAGTGAGAGACAGGCAGAGAGAGGAGAGAGAGGGAAAGACAGGATCCCAGTGTGTCAGTCTAAGCCTATAGCAGCATAACTGAGACCTGGTCCAAGCCTGATCCAGCTCTAACTATAAGCTTTATCAAAAAGGAAAGTTTGAAGCCTACTCTTAAAAGTAGAGAGGGTGTCTGCCTCCCGGACCCTGACTGGTAGATGATTCCAAAGGAGAGGGGCCTGATAACTGAAGGCTCTACCTCCCATACTACTTTTAGAGACTTCAGGTACGATGAGCAGGCCTGCATGTTGGGAGCGTAGAGTTCTAGAGGGGTAATAGAACACTATGAGGTCTTTAAGATATGAAGGTGTGTGATCATTAGTCTCAGGTAGTTTTGTAAACCTTCAGCTGTTAGAAACATGAGACAGGAAGGAAAACTGATTCTAAAGGTCTAAGTGGAGGCTACCTGGAGTCTGTTTTAAGGATCAGGTGAGTGCTGCGTTGAGTTCTGGATGAGGAACAACCTCTGACTAAGAAACCCACAGACACATCGTCAGTCTGCTTACAGGACAGGCTTTATTTGTGAGACCTCAGTTCAAAATCACAAAGTAGTCAATGAAAATCAAAGTCAAATGTCAGCACAGTAGATCTTTTCTGAACATTTTTGGATGGAGGTTGGATCACTCGGTGACGCGCCTGAAGGACTGGACGGTGGGACTGACGGCGCCCCAGTCTCCGGGTTTGCGGTATTCCCCTTTCTCCAGGAAGTACTGGCGTCCACGGTAGTTGGGGTGCTCGTAGAAGACCCACCAGCCGTCGTAGACCTTGCAGGAGTTGAACTCCCTCATGCGAAACTTGTCAAGGAGAGAGGGGCAGTCCTCGGAGGTTTCGTAGGCCTGGCCGCTGAAGTCTGCCTTCTCATACAGCTGCATCTTGTACGTGGACCCGCTGGCCTGGAGGGAGGGGATGGAGGGAGGGAGCGAGGAAGAAAGATGGAAAGAGGTAGCGTGTGGAGAGGGATAGATGAAGGAACGGAGGAGGTGGTTTTTAGTGCAGAGGGTTGGGAAAGAACAGGAAGGGGATGTGAGGTGAGAAAAAAGGAGAAGGGGGGATATATAGGGAGATGAGATTTGTATCGTACAACCAGAAAAAGGGTTCCTGAGTGAGATCCAAGAGGAGATGTTCAAGGGTAGTCGAGCAGATGATTCAACTAGTCTTCATTCTACTCTGAGCTGTAGTTCAGCCTCCCTCCACTAGCTGGGGCTGCAGCTCTGAGGCCATGAAGCTCTACTACCTGGATCCTTGATCTAGTAGATGAAGATGTGTCTGGTTAAACTGACATATAAACACGCCAACAGAGACATGAGGAACCAGCACAGGCATGAGGATGCTGACCTGTGAGGGGGTGCTAGATCTGCTAAAGGTAGACTCACTCTGCAGACGAGTTCAACATCATTTACTCACAGACTTTGTGATCCTGCATGTTTTCTAAGCGTCCTCTCACCTGAAGACTCGTCAGAATTTAGATCTCTGTTGAAACGCCTACAAATGAGTCGCTTCAGAACTACAAACATGGCCGCCAGTGCTGCAGATTTTCAGATGAAATGATTCTCCTCAGAAGTCTCCTTTCCTTTGAGAATGTATGACATAATATGGAACAATAACTGATATTGCATCTTCACTCCTGCTGGTTCAAGCTGTGATAATCTGCTGCATGTGCTCCTGAGAGCGCTGATCAATGAATCCGCCGATCACTCGTACAATCAATCCTAATTTACAACTTTCTAATCCTGAATCGTTCCTCAAACTTCATCTGTTGTCAAACGAAGCATCAATGACCTGAAGCTGTGATTTAAAACTAGACTCAACACCAACACCGTCCCTCCTTCTTTGAGCTCACTGGTTCACACAGTCAGAGCGACACATGCAGCGTCTACACACCAGTTTGATTTTTGTATGAAAGCCCTGAATGCGCCCGCAGGCTGTGGGTCCGTTAAACCAGACTCTGATCATCCGAATAGACTGACCCAGATAATCTGTCTGCATCGACGACGCCCTGCAGCCACAGTTAGCACCAACAACCTCTCTCTCTGCTCTGCTCTCTGCGTGGCTTCTGTCGGCTCCTCTCTCAGTAAGATAAGAGAAATCTACGACCGCTGTTACAGCTTCTGATTAAACCTTGAAGTGGATCCTCTGTGGAGGTGAATCCTGCACACAAAGTTCAGGACACTCAGATCAGACCACAGGCTGTCACCGACTTACAAAGTGGATCAACTTGCAGGAGCTGAGGCGGTCGTTGAGGCCCATCCAGCGGTGGTACTCGGGGTACTCTCCTCTGATCAGGACGTATTGGTAGCCCAAGAAGTTCGGCCTCTCGTACACCACCCAGGCGCCGCTCTCCACCCGGATGGAGTTGCAGCGGCTCAGGTAGGTGTGGAAGTCAGAGCAGTCGCTGTCGCACTCATAGCGACGGCCCTGGAAGTTTTTATCCTCGTAAAAGACAATCTGTGGGAGGAGAGGAGGAGAGGAGGAGAGGAGGACGATTGTCAACTTTGAATCACAGTAACTTCAAGAAGAACATTTTCAGACGTCTAAGAGCTCCTTAAACTACACTTCAAATCTCAACAACCCACAAAGAAGAGTCCAAGCTGATCTCAGGATGCTTCACTAAAAGAGCAGGCCCCATATAAACATTAACATCTGTAAGAAAAGCTCCCACAGGCAGAAACCTCAAGGAGAACCAGACTTATTGGTGGAACCTTCAAGTCAGCCCGGTCTGAACTCACCCTGCCCATCTTGGATTGACTGTTGGTGGTTTTGGGAGATCTGGTGGTGGTGGTGGTGGTGCTGCTGCTGCTGCTGCTGGTGGAGCTGGTTGTTCCCCTGAGGTCTCGATGTTGCTCTCTCCTCTCACCGCTCCCTTTTTATACACCCGGCGTTCCCACGTTGGTAAACAACAACAACAGCGGAGCTACAAGGGGAACAATCGCTTTGTCATGAAAATGAGATCCAAAAATTGAGTCAGTGATTCTAGTGCTATTCAGTTTTTCCAGAAAAGCGAGGAAGGATTACGGCATAAAGGCTGGGCATGGTTAGCGTCCATTGACCCCCACTTCTGTCCTGGCTGGGTCCAGTGCCCACCCGCAGCTCCAGCTCTCGCACCATGTCACACATGCCAGCTCCACCAGCTTGCCCCCACCTGGTGAGGACCTGCCAACTCAGGACTTCTGTCTGCCTTGTGGATGAATCCAGGCGGAGGGAGGGAAGGAAGACTCGGATCCTCCACTTGAACCCTGAACCCTCCACTTGAATCCTTCTTAAAGAAATATTGAATTAAAGCATCAAATCAAAGGTTCTCCTGCAGAATGAAGCTTCTGTGTGTTTTAATAACATGCTTTCAATCGCCACACGTAAGAATCAGAGCTAACTTAAGAACACGTCGTTTCTTCCAACAGCTTCTATCTTCAGATTCATCATAATGGATTCTGCACACAGAGTATTTCCCTGTTGTTGCATTAAAAGCATTAATGGTGCAGCGTTTCCCTCTGCAGCGTTTCCTGCAGACGTTTCCAGATTTTTCGCACCGTGCACTAATTTGTGCCAAACTGAATTTCTCGAATGCCACTTCCAACTGCAGATAGCAGCAATATTACAATAACAGAGCAACCTCTGCTTTGATAGGAGAATTTAAAAAGCAGCGCTCCGGGTCCAGGCTTTTTTTGGCATATTCACAGAATGTCAGGCATGAGTGCATTCAGCCGGTCACGCTGCCGTGATCTGGACCTCAGAGTCCTTTAAGTCAGTGAAGAGTCGGACATCGACTCACATCTGATGTATGAGTGACAGAAGCAGACGCCTGCGTGAAGTTTGCACAGGTGGGATGGAAGAAACCTCTTTAAAACCAAACTTTGAAATGACATACTGCAGATCCTGCTGCACAATAAAAAGAGACTTTATGCTCTTTTTTAAAACAAGGATTGATTGCAAAGTGAGGCAGGAGAGAAGTTGGACCTCTGTGTCTAATCTGCTCCTGTAGAGTTGACTTTAGGCTCCTACATACAAACATTTGAAGGAGGGATATTTATGTCTCCTCTGCAATGTGGGGAAGCGTAATCGTGGGGCAAAGTCTTCCCACCTCTGATCCTGAGCGGCTGAATTAGGGAAGAAGATGGGGATGTGCAGCAGCAGGGTGGAACATTGCTGTGTGTTTGTGTGCATGTCTGAGCATGTTCCTCTTGTACTTTTGCATCACCATAACGTGATGTGAAAACACACACCAATATTACACCACTTCAGGGTGCAGTGTGTGAGTATAGAGGAGCAGTGGAACTGCAACGTACCAGTTTACCAGATCTGGTGGTTTCAGTGAACATGACGTGTGATCAGTTTGTCTCTGGTGTTGCTCAATGTTAGTGAAAGTTAATAACTGTAGTCAAGGGGTTTTGGCCCAATCAGAATCAAGCATCCTACACAGCTGGAAGATCAGTAAGAGAGCTGGGTAACAGAAACAGATATCAGACACATTATAGACAGCTTTTAAGTTTAAATCAACCAGAGATTCATTTATCTACTTAAACAAGTATTTGCCACAAATAATATAAAAATAATGTATTATTTGTGGCAAATTTAGGAATTTTTCTGCAACATTATTTAACCAAATTGAATCAAAATTGTCTACACATCGAAAAAATACATTTAATTTAATAAACAGATTTCTTTATTTTAATTAAATAGTGAAAAACTGGACATTTTTATCATTATATAACATAAATTTGAACATGTTGGAGCAATCTGGCCCCAGACTGTCCCTCCACATTAATACAGCTCTTTATATTTTTATCCTTTCAAAATAAGAGAACTCTTCTCTCTTTATTAGATGCATGTTTGAGCTTTTATTCTGACATTTTCTAGTACTTTCCCCTGATAACCTTTCTTTCTTTTATTTTTTAAAGTTATATTTTTGGCCTGTATTTGGTAGGTCAGCTGAAGAGAGACAGGAAATATGGGGAGTTGAGAGCAGGGTAAGACATGCAGGAAATGTTGGACCAGTTGGGAATCGAACCGGCGACCCCTGCGACGAGGACTGTAGCCTCTGTATGCGGGGCACTTAGACCGCTAGGCCACCAGCACCCCTAACTTTTCTTTCTTGATTGAAACATCCTCGTGTATCCGCCTCTCTGTCTTTTGATATTTTTCAATGTTGACATTTTTTCTCTTTTATGATCAAAAACTGAATATCTTCAAGAGGACACAAGCTTTTCATCATAGCATCTCATCTTCTGAACAACATGGAGGACCAATCAGAATCAAGCATCTTACACAGCCAGAGATCAGTGAGAGAGCCGGGTGACTTGTGTCCGGTTTTGGATTTGTGCCACTGAAGAGTAGAACTGTCAGGTCATGGTTTAGGAATCACTGGTTCACCACGGATACGAGGGACTGGACTTAAAGATTACACAAACAGACGAAGCCGGTTTTATACAAAACTTTATTCATCTTTATATTATTAAAAATCTACATCTATATTTCTTCTTCTAGCAGCTGTACAGAGGTGCTCTGGTTCGGATCATAAGGACGACAGCAGAAAGGCATTTTACAGTGAAGTCACATTCAATGAGACGATGACACACACTCACACACACACACACATACTCACACACACACATACGTTTGAATATGTGATTATAATCTGACAGTGAATATTTATTCCATCTTCTTCAAACGTGTGAACCCGACCTGTGACGTGTCCCACAGTGAGTTAGAGGCCCGAAGTACACTTAGAGGTTTAAAATGCTGAACACAGCTCTGTAGGCGGGGTCCACTCATGACAACAATCTCACTGTGAGGCTAACATGTACAAATATACACACACGAGGGAGTCCATACAAAAATACACACATCCAACATCCAGGAGGTAAACCAAAGCCTCATTTGGCACGTCTATTATCGGTTCTCTTTTCTCTGCTCTCTCAGGTCGGACTCGTGGCTGAACTCTGATCATGGCAGAGCAAATATTTCCATTTGAAAGCTGCAGAAAACCCCCCCGCTGTGAGATCAATAACTGAGCTGTGGCAGAAAACACAACCTGCTGAAACGCCTGAGAGCAGCGAGAGCAGCGATGGAGTTTGGACGGCGTGATCACGTACCTACAGGAAGCTTCAGCTTCTCCTCTCACATGTGACACAAACACAAACACCTGACTGGTACCAACGTTAAGGACGTGTTAGTTCATCTACAAAGTGCTGCTTTCACTTCCCCTCACTGACAATCCTCAGCAGAGTTTGGGAGAATAATCTAAGAGTCACTTTGGGAGGAAGCTTCTCTAGTTTCCAACGTTACAGGAGAGAAGAAAACATCTGTGATTTCACAAAACATGACAAAGAATGTTTCATTAATGCCCGACAGGTTCAAACCATTCTTACTCCGGCCTCTAACGACTGAAATGTGACCCGAGCGACGACTTTAAGACTTGTTTTGGTGTCTGACAGCTTCACAGAAGAGATCCCTGCAGAGATGGAGCTTTAAGTTCAGGCTGAAGACTTTTTATTCAAGTTAGAATCAGCTGCTACTTCTTTTTCTCCACGTCCACAAGAAGGCCATGTCTGCTGGGAGCGCCCCAGACCTTCATTTCGGCCCTTCTGCTTCCCTAAGTAGTGACCGTTAGGTTTCAAATGCTCTACATGCTCCAAACATGCTTTCACTCAACGAAATCTCATCAAGAAACTTTACAATAAGACTTTTCTAACACACAATAGCATAAAAAACGAAACAAATGAGGCGGCGGTGGATGTGCAACTTCCATTTTCTGCAGAGCTCTTTGTGACCGGTGGGTTTTAAAATGCTCTGTTTGCTTCATACTCTGCATTTCAACAAGAAAGTGTAAAAACTATCAACAGAGATCGAGTCAGAGCATCAGCAGCAGCTCTAAACTTCAACTTCCACCATTGTTGCTGACAAAGCTGGTATCAGAAGTCCCGCCCCTTCTTGATTCTGACTGGTCGGTAATCAGGAAGTGACATTGATGACCCAGTTGAACTGTTTTCAACTGACAGCACTGAGACACAAATCAGCTGGACACCGCACCGCTACATCTTCAATGTCACTTCCTGATCACCGACCAATCAGATTCAAGAAGGGGCGGGACTTCTGATATCAGCTTTGTCAAAACCAATGGCGGAGGAACGAGTTTAGAGCGATTCCTATCAACAGTTTTTACAGTTTCTTGATGAAATGTCGTTAAATGAAAGCGAATATGAAGCAGACAGAGGATTTGAAAACCCGACTGTCACGAAGCGCTCTGAAATTGAGGTCGTGGGCGCTCCCAGTGCAAAAAACTGTGGCGGGATGCAGGAAATGGAAGTTGCACGTCCACCCCTGCCTCATTTTTGAAGTTTTTGGTGCTATTTTGTGTTGTTTTGAAGTTTAACTCCAGCTTTACTGCAGGATAAATTCGGTGGCGTTTCAAGAAGAGCGACTGACTCTAAAAAAAGTCTCTCTTTGATGCTTATTTCCCCACGGAGCAAATAAAGGGCCAACATTCACCCCTCAGTGCTTTGAGAGCGTCTCTGCACCAGTATGTCCGTCAGAGCTCATTGTCCTCGTCCCTCTCAGAGCCTGTTGTTGTGTTTAAGGTCACACCTCTGTAAACAGCAGCGTGTTAATGTTGTTCTGCAACATGCCGATCCTCGCCTCGCCGAGGTATGCCGAGGAGGACTTAGCTGCCTTTTCTTCCCTTCTCTGTAATGATAGACTCAGAAGATGCCGACGTGCCAAACTGAGGCGTGAGTAATAAAAATATGTACAGTAACACTTCTGTTTACCTGCATGACAGCGAGTTATCTACCAACACACACACACACAGACGACAGTTAACAGGCCAGAGGGGACGGTTCCACCGCTCGTCCGTTCCTCAGGGGTTTGTGGTCCGTGGTGGGTCCGTTAGAGTCACTCAGGGGGGTCAGAGAGGGAGGGATCAGGCTGTCCAGTTCCTGTCTGTGACCCGTCTCCAGCAGCCACTCGTGAAACTTCATCTCCACCAGCTCCTGGAACTTCTTCTTCTGCTCCCTTCAGACGGACGAGAGAGAGAAGTTAGAAGGGGAACAACAGAACAGTGAACATCAGTGAATTCAACACCATCTTCTCTTTAAAGTCCCAAACTTTCTGTACAGTTTCTGACCTACTTAGACATCAGTACAAAGTTTGATTTGCATTTTATCTCAGAACACATCAGAGGTGATTTGACGATGATAAAACTTGTAGAGAGCTATTTTCTCAGAGCTTCAGTTGCAGATAAAGGTTCTGTAGTTTTGCATCAAAGGACTTCTGGACGAGGACTTCTCTCTTATGACCAAATTCCACCAGATCCGTGTCTGATCCGTCACAGCTCCGGATCTGATAGGTTTCTATTCTAGTCACTGTGTTAACTTCCACTGGATCCGCTCCATTGCGTTCCGGCTGTGTCTCTGATACACAAGACTTCTATTTGTTGCCGGATGCCGGAGCACGACGCATCAATCTCAACAGAGCAGATGGAGCGGGACAGGAAGTCAGGTTTCACCAAAACAAAATGAAAACATCCGGTTAATTTTCAGAATCAAACACTCTGTGTTATCACCAGATCGTATTTCACTTAACTACAACAACAAACCAAAGTCATGATGAGCGGAGCCAGGCCTGGAGTCAACAGGTCAGAGGTTTTCAGAGGACCAGAAAGACAACATGGATGAGGAGAAGAGGAGGAGGAGAATCCTTGATTCAGGGATTACAGAGGGGGAAACCTCGGTCACATGACTCCAGGAGTCCGGCGGTCCTGCTCCATGCTGCGCTCTGGAAACACAACCGGTGGGTGTTGACGGACGAGAGAGCATGGAGCCGGACCGCAGTGGATCAGAGATGGACCAGACACAGATGTAGCTAGTGGCATGTCGGGCATGTATTGATCTCGCTGTCAGTGTTTTCACTTTTAACAGCCAAAAGGAACAATCATGCAACTCACACTAAGGATGCAAACAGATGCATTTTGTTCCTGACTTCCTGCTGTGAAACAAAAACGAGCTTTGCTAAACATTAACCTTGAAACAGATATGACTCCAGACTCTTTCATGCACTCTCAAACAGACGTGGAGTCAAGTTTCTGTACTCTTAAGAAGCGCGGTGTGATAAAGAGATCAATGAAAGGCTCTTTGTTTGGAGATCCAGCACACTGTGAGGAGTGTGGTCCGGTCAGGGTTGGACTGTGGAGCCCTCAGAGTTTATTTTAAGACCCACAGAGCTCCACAGCGTCCCTCCAGCTGAGCGGCTGAGTCACACTCTCATTGATTTCTCTGGATGGCTTTTAGGTTAGAACTTTCCACTGATCCAGACCGGGCAGGGGATAATGGAACCAAACTTATTTTTACCCCGGCATCGATCTCAGAGGCGTTTAAGAGCTTTTACTCAGTCGATCAAATGATTCCACTTATTAATAACGAGAGCCGCTCACTTGTTCAGCCGCGCCTCCATCACGGTCTTCTGCCAGTTCTGGATCCTCTTCTGCTTCTCCTCCACGGCGGCCTGGTACGGCGGAGGCAGCCCCCCCGGGACCTCGCAGGTGTCCCCCTCCGTGTTGAAAGGCACAACCAGAGCGTGGAAGTCGGCGGGGGGCAGCAGGCGGTAGCAGGCCGAGTCGTGGTGAGGTGAAGAGTTCAGCCCCTCGGTTCCTAGAAGTAGAGGTTGGTCCCAGAGGCTTGGGACCACAGCTAGCCCTACGCTGGCCATGTGGTCCTCCAGGGACGGGTAGAAGGTGTGGAAAGGCCCCAGGGTAATGTCTGTGTTCCCCGGCAGGAGCAGAGGCCGGTTTGGTGTCAAGGCGTGGACGGTGCAACCGGAGGAGGCTCCGATGATGACTCTGCCGGCTACACACACCAGACGCACGTTCTGGCAGCTGTGGATGTGGACGCTGGTCTCAACGGGACCCAGAACCACGGTGGTGTCTCTGCACTTGTCCACGCTGACTGATCTGAAACGGCGACAAACCGACACATAATGAGACGCCGCTTACAGAAACCTGCAAACCTGAACTTAAAGACGAGAGTCCTCCTCACCTGAGAGGCGACAGCAGGTAAATGAAGGCGTCCGAGCATCTGTGGATCTTGATGTTGGCGCCCGTCAGCTTGTCGGAGGTTTTAGCCAAAGTCTGCTTGAAGACCTGCGACATCAGCACCATCCTGCTGCCCGGTGGAGCCATGTGGGTGTTTCTGGCTATTTTGGCTCTCTTCATCGCCCCCTCCACTGTAAATCAAGAGCAGAGGAGTTACTTTAAACTCCTGAGGAACAGTGAGAATGATTGATAAAAGTGTTTTTCTGAATGGATACCTTGTTGAGCCCAGGCCAGCTTCTTCCCCGAGCGCAGGCAGGCGGTCATCCCAAACGGGTTGAGCGTGAGGCCGTTCTGCAGAGCGGAGAGCAGCTTGTGAAGGGGGAAGGAGCGGGTGAGGGTGGAGTAGCCGGATTGTGTCTGCAGCGGGCCTTTGGTCAGAAGCCGGTGGACGGGGTGAACCGCTCGGCCCTGACTCCCTGAGCCCTCAAGGAGCAGGCCTAGACTCCGCACGGCCTCCAGGGAGATCTGCAGAATCAGAGGAGCTCAAATCAGCGACAGGGCACGAGAGATGAGACGCTCCAACTCAGGCAACATGTTTAGAGTGCATGTGATTAATGTGTGTCAATGTATTCAGTAGACAAGTAGCTACAGTCCTTTTTAATGGAGTTTAATGAAAACTTCTATTCTTCAACCTGCAAAAATGTATTTTTTTGGCCCTTGAGGTGGGAAAATATCTTTGAAAATTTGGCAGAAATTGAACAAGGTACAAGGAACAAGGTGAACAACTCCTTCCCCACAAAATAACTCCTTTAATGATCAATAATCAGAGATAGTTTCAGGTCAGTTTGAGGACGAATTCACTCTTTCAAATGTTTTTGGTCTCCACTGAAGTCTCTAAAAGTAGTATGGGAGGTAGAGCCTTCAGTTATCAGGCCCCTCTCCTTTGGAATCATCTACCAGTCAGGGTCCGGGAGGCAGACACCCTCTCTACTTTTAAGAGTAGGCTTCAAACTTTCCTTTTTGATAAAGCTTATAGTTAGAGCTGGATCAGGCTTGGACCAGCTCTTAGTTATGCTGCTATTGGCTTAGACTGACACTGGGATCCTGTCTTTCCCTCTCTCTCCTCTCTCTGCCTGTCTCTCACTTTAACTCTTCCTGTCCCATTAAAGTTACTAACCATAGACCTTTCTGGAGTCCCTGAGCTCCCTTGTCTCGTAGGTTCCTCTGGATCTCTGCTGCTGTGGACGTGTCAGACTCCAGCTGCTACAACTACTACTATCCGTCTCCCCACTATCATCTCTCTCTCTCTTCATCTCCCTCTATCCCTCTCTCCAACACGGTCTCAGCAGATGTGTGTCTAACATGAGTCTGGTCCTGCTGGAGGTTTCTGCCTGTTAAAGGAAGTTTGTCCTTGCCACTGTAACTTTCTAAATGCTGCAAAGTGCTCTGCTCATGGTGGATTAAGATGAGATCAGACTGAGTCCTGTCTGGAAGAGGGGACTGGATCTGATCCTGGTCTTGATGTTGGGTCTTTGTTAATAATAGAACATGGAGGACGGTCTAGACCTGCTCTGTTTGGAAAGCGTCTGAGGAGAACAGAATCTGTGTTTGCAGACCTTGCAGTCCCTGAGGGCCTGTCCAGACTCTGACCGCTGCCCCGGCTCCACCAGCAGCTCCAGGATCTCAGCTAGATGGCTTTGCACAAACGACAGATGAGCCTGGTCGTCCCAGTTCTGCTGACCCCGAAACACAAAAGAAAAGAGACAATAAGAGCCACATCACAAAGAACGACAGGGTGTGGTAATCCTGTGATTTAAACATGATACAGCAGAGGACTGCAGGATCGGTTATCAGACTCTTTGTTCTTCACAGAAACAGGGACCTTGTTCTGAGAGCTGGTCTTGGCCTCCCGGTCTGACGGAGACGGGGAGCGAGTGCGATGACTGGGCCACTCTTCTCCGATCAGAGAGGTGCGCAGAGAGACACGGTTCAGCTGCTGGATGTAGAGGAAGAGGAGGAACTGCAGAGTGTCCACGGAGAGCTGGAGGGAGAAAAGATGAACGAGAGGTGAGGTTACAACAACGACACGAACCTCCGCCTCAGGACCAACACAACGTCTCCACCCCGTCCTCTCTCCTACCTTGGTCCTCTGCTGGTCCAGCTCACTCTTCGAGGAGCACTGGGAGAGACACTCGGCCCACTCCAGCCTCTCCTCTGGAGTGTGGCCAATGAGAAGGTCGAAGGTCTCAAAGTAGAGCCACGCTAGGTCTTCTGGGAGCTGGAGTTTCCCGCAGGCGATGTGTCTCCACATGGACCAGCTCAAAACGGGGAAACAGCCGTCCCGTGTTCTTACGTACGTCGCCATCTTGCGCAGATAGTGCAGGCTGAGCTTGGAAGGGGGCGCCACCTGCAACGCCATTTAACTCCAGTTATTTAAAACATATGCATCCACTGGAGGTTAGTTTATGATTGATAGGTAGGAAGGATGTTCTCACCTGCAAGGCACCCAGTAAGAAGGGCTCCATGCGCGGCCAGATGCTCACACTGTCTGCCTCCATGTCTGCTGAGAGGAAACAGAAAAAGAGATTCACTTCCAGAGATGCAGACACTGATCGTATCATTTATATCGTCCAAGTTTACGCTGATTCTAAAGATAGTTTCATCCTCATTGACTGATTCTTCGAACGACATCGACCCCCGGGGTGAAAGAGAGGATGCACAGGCAGGATGGCTGATGGGTAATCTTGCTTGTTAACCAGAGAACTGATCGTGTATTGATCATGTATTGATCGGTTGTCACAGCAGAGTTCAGAGTTACAGTAGCACAATCAATCTGTAGTACTCCTGGCTGCAAATGAGCTTTCACAGAATTCACTGATGAGTTTAACTTAAAGCTCCCGTGAGGGACGCTCAGGCTGTGTTGATTTTGGCGCCCCCTGTGGAGAACGTGGAAACTGTCATGTAGAGGTAAGTGCTTTGTTTTAATAAAAATGTCTTTAATCTGTCAAATCCGTCTCTGTAATCTTTGGGAAATGTACAAAAGGCAGCTTTTCATGTGACATCACACACTTATGGACCCGCCCCCCTGGTGGGCAAGAAAGTCTTCCTCCTGCTACAGGAAATGAGCGAACTCTGCTGCCGACTACGTGTTTAAAACCTTTTAAAATGCCGACAGTTGTTGTTCAATTATATGACAAGGAGACGAGCCCGGGCTCTGCTTCTTAAGAATCCACCTGAGACAGAAAACCCTGAGAGGAGGAGATGTGGGTTAATTCTATTAGACGCTCTGCTGTGGGAACAAAACAAGGATCAAAGTCTTTGAGCTTTGAACATTTCATTAACGGTAAGTTCAAGTAAACAGAGTATTTTAATTCATGTATGTTTAGTCGATGTCGTTCTGACTAGGGATGGGCAATGATTTTCAAATATTCGTTCACTTTGTAAAAATTGAGGAGTTACTTAACATTTTCTCATTTTAAAAGTAACATTTTTCATCATTTTTACCAGTGCCTGCCTGGTTCTAATACAGTATTCCCGCCAGACGGTGGCTCTAGTGCGTCTTAAAGCTGCTTTTCTAACCACATTAAATAACAGAAGAAGAAGAATGCTAACTGCATTGAATCGCAAAAGAAGAAGAAAACATGAGGAACAGTTGCAGCAATTTTTTCCATTTCTGAATCTCACTCTACTACACACGTATTTCCAGAGACTGAGCATGGCTGTAAAATGTAAACACACGCCAAAACTCATTTATCTGTCTGTACTTTTATCGCCTTTCATCCTGGCAGTGATGTAAAGGGAAGGATTCTTGTTTAGATGAATGTAAATATCACCAACATGAAGTTATGATGATATAAATACGCCTTTTTCTGAAGAGACGGACGAGTAACAAGCTGCAGCTCCAGAGAGCGACCATTGGAGGATGTCATTTTGCTCTTTCTGACCTCCTGGCTTTGGCACTGGTCACATGACTGAAAATAATTTGTTATTTTTGTTAAATATGTTAAATAAATACAATTTTTCCTGAAGATAATGTGTCATCAAAATGAAATAGTTCCTCTTGATTATCATAAATAATGCAGTGTGCTCTCAGTCTTACTGATGTGGTCATTTTACAGGTAAAACAGTGCGTCATTAATGTAGTGTGTGTGTGTCTTTATAAGGTGCTAATAGGACCTAACCTTACCTCAGTATTTGTTGACCTGTGAATGTGGAGAGTTAGCAGTATAGTGGTTGTGATGGAGGGCAGAGCAGAGACACACAGCAGTCACAAACACAACAAATACATCACTTTCTGTGTGTTTTTCTGTCATGTCTTCCCCTCTACACCTCACAGGCTCACTCTGAGCTGGGATGTTTCTACAAACTGTTCCTCCTTGTTGAATTAAGCTGTTGGATTGTATCTCCAGTGAAGCTCTCAACTCTATACCTCACAGGCTGACTTCATACTGGGATGTTTCTACAAACTGCTCCTCTTTCTTTGAATGAAGCTGTTTTAGTTGTATTATCTCCAGTGAAGCTCTCTCATGAAGCTCCATGACAACAGGCAGCAGCCTTCTCGTGCCATCAGCACCTGACCTGGCATCATGATATGAAGTTTGGCAGGCTAACAAAGCTGACTCTAAGCTATAACTAATCCTATCAGACAACCAATAAATCCACACAACACTCCCTTCATGTTGTATGTAAAGAGAGTAAAAGCAGCTTTAGAGCAGAATAATCAGTAAACTGTCCTCTTTAAGGAAACTTCACTAAAACCAGCTCGAGCAGGTCACTTAGCATGTTAGCTTGAACTAGCAGAGCAAAGCTAGCTCTCTGTTTCTTACTTTCAGCTCTCCTCTCCTTCAGGACTCGATCCTCTCCTCCTCCAGGGTCAGCTCAGTCACACGGAGAGGGGGAGACGGGCAGCATACTGTGGATGAGGGTTGTTGTGGTCTTGGCAGACTCGGGTCTGAGACTCTCTGCTGGTCTTCCTATTTGGCGCGCTCCATCAGGAACTGTCAACTGTTGCGCGCAGCTCGCGGGAGCGCGCCTCAGCCAGCACTTACAGTCTGAGCCAGAGTAACACCAAATACAGACTATGGTTATAACATGTTTATACAGTCTATGGTTATAACATGTTTATACAGTCTATGGTTATAACATGTTTATACAGTCTGTGGTTATAACATGTTTATACAGTCTGTGGTTATACATGTTTATAAAGTCTGTGGTTATAACATGTTTATACAGTCTGTGGTTATAACATGTTTATACAGTCTGTGGTTATAACATGTTTATACAGTCTGTGGTTATAACATGTTTATACAGTCTATGGTTATACGTGTTTATAAAGTCTGTGGTTATAACATGTTTATACAGTCTGTGGTTATAACATGTTTATACAGTCTGTGGTTATAACATGTTTATACAGTCCATGGTTATACATGTTTATAAAGTCTGTGGTTATAACATGTTTATACAGTCTATGGTTATACATGTTTATAAAGTCTGTGGTTATAACATGTTTATACAGTCCATGGTTATACATGTTTATACAGTCTGTGGTTATAACATGTTTATACAGTCTGTGGTTATAACATGTTTATACAGTCTGTGGTTATAACACGTTTATACAGTCCATGGTTATACATGTTTATAAAGTCTGTGGTTATAACATGTTTATACAGTCTGTGGTTATAACATGTTTATACAGTCTGTGGTTATAACATGTTTATACAGTCTGTGAGTTATACATGTTTTATTAATGCCACTTATGATTATGAGAATATGTGATGACATTTATCTCAATTTCTAAACCTTTCCAAACAAAAATAATTCATTAATTTGTGGAGAAAATATACTTTCCTTTTTAATCTAGCTTTTAATTTGGAGTAATATATTTTCAGCCCTAGCCTGCATTGTTATTATAATCATTTGTTTAACATTTATTGATCTTATTTACTTTTTTATTTGTGTTTATTTCTTGTATTTATCTGATCTTTTTAACTCTACCTTATTTTTACCTTTTCCTTCCACTCTTACTTGTTTTATTAATTTTACTGTATTGATTTTATTTTATCTTTAAAGTTTTTTTTTTATAATCATACCTTTTATAAATTTACCATTGCTGTTGTTTTCTGTCTCTCTGTTATTCTGTGAAGCTCTTTGGGCTGCATGTTTATATGTATGAAAGGTGCTTTATAAATAAAGTTGAGTTGAGTTAAGCAGACATGAATCCCTATATCTTATTGACCCCGTTTTGTGTAATGATAACTATTTTGTAAATACAATTTTCTCAAGATAACAATGCTGATTTTTCCTGTTTAAATCACTTCAGTTGTTTTCTTGGAAATTCAACTTTTTAAAAAAATATCATTTAAGGATTATAAATCTTCTTTACTCCAAATTAATTCATCTAGCTATCTTGAGACAAAAAAAAGTTGGTTGCCACTTGAAAAGGATTTTATTTTTTCAACAAGGGAATTTTTTTTTAATTTTCAAGGTTTTGCTTCAGTTGTCTGAAAATGTTATGGCAAACTTTGGAAGAATTCTAATGGAAATGTAAACAATTTAATTGGGAAGGTTTTAATGAACTTTGTCATTTAAATATTATATTTAAATATAATGGAAATTTAAAATATTTTTCCAGGTAGAATTTAACATTTTTCAGTGGTCAGAATTTTTTAAGGAATTCTGCAACGTTAAAAAATGTACTTGAACTTTTCATGAAACATGTACTGTTAGACATTATCCAGAATTTACAATGTAAATTTTGGAACATCAATTTACAGCATAATAAGGGAGGGGAGCTTTGCTTTCATGTGATCTTAGGAAAATAACTGATATTGACTCATTAATATGAGGAAAGGGAGTAGATAAAATGTATGGATGCATGTCTGAAGAGGGCCTTCTGTAGTTTAAATAGGGTGTGTGTCTCTTTAAAAGTGGGCGGGGTTTAGCCCTGAGAGGCGGATCTGTCGTCACGCAGTGGGCGGGCTCTCTCTGACAGGAGGAAGAAGGTTTGTGACTGGCAGCGGCATCCAGCCCTGAAAGCCGGCTCTTCTTTCTGCTCCTCTTTCTTTAACCTCTCGGATCTATGGCGTCCAAAGGGATGAACCTCTGCAACGTGTGCTGCCTGCTCCTGTACGCCATCACGGCGGTGCTCGCGGGGTAAGTGAAGAGTGAGCAGTGAAGCAGCATCTCCAGGTGGTACACATGTTCCTCTGTGATTGGTCCAGAGCTGGACTAACTGTGTGAAGGGGTCTGGGTCAGGCTGACACGCACAAAGATAGATTTAAAATAGTTTGGTGTTATTTAGATGATCTCTACCTGAGCTGACACTCACAGAGTTTAGATCTGGGAGATATCAGTGAGTCGTTTTGCGACATTGATGTGAGGTTTACGGTAAACAGTCCAATGGATGAAACTGCCGTAAGTGACTCACTCTCTCAAAGAGTATCTAACTTTAAGACTTTCCCATTGATTCATCCAGGCTAAGAACAAGCTAACCAATTAAACTACACTTAAAGTAGCATCCTTTGCTAGCATTAGCCTTTATAACCTAACCTCCTATCTGACCACAGCCGAGCTAGCTAACATGCTAACCTACATTATTCCCTCTTTCTGATCTTACAGGAGAGATTTCTACTCCATCTTGGGGGTGACCAAGAGTGCATCAATCCGGGACATCAAGAAGGCCTACAGAAAGCTTGCTCTGCAGTTACACCCCGACAGGAACCAGGACGACCCGAAAGCCCAGGATAAATTTGCAGACTTGGGGGCAGCTTATGAGGTGGGTTTAAACCTGCTGTTATAAAGGTTTACTGACTGAGCTGAAGAGAGAGACACAAAGAAATTATCTAGACTTGCATTCACACTGATACTGTCTGAAGAAGCTGTATTTAAATATGTGATTTAGTCTGTAAGAGCCTGAGGGACAGATACTTGATTCTATTGTACCCTGGCTTCCCTGTTGTTGTTGGAAACGGACCCTGTGCTCTGATTGGTGGATCAGACAGTGTGTCCGCTCTGATTGGTGGATCAGACTGTGTGTCCGCTTCTGATTGGCTGTTGAGCTGCGCAGCTGGCAGACGGTGAAACAGGACGTGGAGCAGTGTGAGGTGTTTTATAAGCAGGTGTTTCTTTATCAGGTATTCACATTAAGGGACAAATAACAGTCACGTGGTTTGATATACAGAGAGGAGACACGAGGTTAGATGATACTAAAGTTCAAATGAGGTGCCTGAGTGTATTTATACTCCTATTCTACAAGATCTCAGAGGGGGTATCATTATCTGTGGTAACTAGGGATGAGTCATGATTTTGGAATATTTGATTAGTCGATTAATGGTTTAATAATTGGAAAAAATCAAATAATTCATGTGACTAATATGTAATTAAAAAAAAAACTATATATTTTTTTACAAACACTTGGTTGTAAAATAATTATTATTATGCAAATAAAAATCAGGGGCGCTATAATCGAATAATCAATGAATAGTGAGCCAGTGACCATCTAAATTTAGCTTGAAATGCCATCCCTAGTATTAACTTGACAACTAAAACATAAATTAAACTACCCAACCCCCAAAATATCTGTGCCAAAGACTCGTGACCCCCCACTGTCCCTCAAAGTGATTTAATGTGTCTTCATTTACCTGGTCTGCAGAAAATGACCCTACCTATATGAGCATGTGTCTGTGTTTCCTGTGCCGTTATGAATGAACCTGCTGCTACTGATGCTTTAGATCAGGGGTGTCCAAAGTACGGCCCGGGGGCCAATTGCGGCCCAAGGTCCATTTATTTATGGCCCCAAGCTTCCATCTTAAATTGTGTTATCAATAGCAAAGAAATTAACCACAGTTTCTTTCTACAAACAAAACTAAAGTCAATCCAGAAACGTCTCAAAAAGCTTCATATGGACTACCTGTCTAAAACCAAAGCTCTGGGAATTCTTCAAGACGGCAATAAAGAAGAAACACAAGGACTCTTAAAGTTGACAAGTTT
Organism: Notolabrus celidotus; assembly: GCF_009762535.1. NCBI lineage: Eukaryota > Metazoa > Chordata > Actinopteri > Labriformes > Labridae > Notolabrus > Notolabrus celidotus. The sequence continues at coordinate 35,930,297 of NC_048281.1, read as the reverse complement.
TCAAATTCATGTTTTTATCATGATGTGAAAATGTTCTTGATGAACACTAAAACTTCAGAAGACACAAAAGAGGATACAAGACAAGATCAAATTATAAAATTGTGCAGAAAAGGCACAATTTGGTGCATCAAAAATGTTCAGAACTCAGGAAAGTAATTATATAGTTCTTAAAATGTTGTCTGCTGGTCAGAAAGGTCTTAAAAAAAACATGAAAAAGAAGTGTGATGAAATCTAGATCGTGATCCTGCCATAGGAAAATAATGATACTAAATATTAAATAAATATTTCATGTATAACTTTTAGGATTCCTAAGTCTCAGTAGGAGCCACTGGCCCTGAGGTATTCGGACAACATCATATGTGGCCCTCTTTGAAAAAAGTTTGGACACCCCTGCTTTAGATCATTAACTGTTCACTAACCCTAAACTTAGGAGTCATCTGGAAACAAAGAAAGGCAGAAAACTCATTACACTTTTGTATTTTCAAGGTTTTATTTCAAGTTAAGCTACTATTTTTGTTGATATTTTTTCTTTAATTGGTACAATGTACTTATGTAGGATAACTTTAAAAAAAAAAAACGACCCCACACTTTGGGAACCCCTGATGTAGATAACCGAGAGGAGACGCCATTCCAAAAACAAGCACCCGGCGGGCACCACCAAAACATAATATTTCAAGGTTTTGACTGTTGGTATGAATGTAACTTTGGACTTTGAGCAACTGTGAGAACATTTCTCAAAATCTTTATAACTTTTCCAACCAAAAATTATTTTAATTGATGGATAAAACAATCAGGATCTTAAAGTAGGATGAAAATAATAGTTAGAACAGTTATTTTTACATAAATAAAACCAGAACTGTCCAAGGAAACACACTATTACAAATCTATTTGCACTTTTTATGTATTATATTCACAATTTTGACATTTCGTTGCAACTTTAACTTTACTATCCTCATGAGGAAGTTTGTTTTGCAGCCAGGTAGCACCATAAAACACAGCAAACATCTGCACATTAACTCAGTTACAAAAGGAAGCCACTGAAACACAACAGATGATGCAGAGAGTGTGAAACAGTCTTTTAGGTGAGCTGGTAAACTCTTCATCTACTCAGACATCATTAGACCTGCAGGACATTAACGTGTAGTTGTGAAAGAGATCTGTTGATGGTGTTTTGTAACACTCACCCTGTATTAAAAAGGTGTGTGTGTGATTGCTCGCTCTGTGACTGACGGGTTGTGTATTTCCAGGTACTTTCAGACGAGGAGAAAAGGAAACAGTATGACGCGTACGGAGAAGACGGACTCAAAGAGGGTCACCACGGCTCGCACAACGACATCTTCTCCAGGTACGTTTCATGTGCTCAGGTAGGCGACCAGATTACTGTCCTGTGTGCATCATAATAAAGGCAGTAAGGTCAAATTTAAGGTATAGTTTGTTTTGTGTTCTTGTGCTTTCTGACGGTGAAGTAAAGCTGATGAGAAATGCAGAAATGGAGCGTGCACGTACACGAGAGAAGGGCTTTGAATTAGTGAAGTAATGTGATAGAGCGGACCAGGTCTGCAGCAGCTGATAGTCTAGCTTCTGTTCTGTTCTCTCAACAAAGAGGCTGAGCTGACCAGGATCCCCCCGTGGTACAATCCTGTCCCAGAAGATTTAAATTCAAGCAGAAAATTCTCTCTTCTTCCTTGGTTCTTTGCCGACTTGCTTCACCCGAGTCTTGACTGGAAACACAGTTTTGTTCAGAGCTTTCCCTCCAAAATAAAACCTCAAAGCCTTGACAAAATAAACTGAAAGTAGGAAAAGCAAAATGAAGATCCAACAGGAAGTGTTTGAGGGTGAACTCAAGCTATTTGCAGGATTGAAGTCTATAAGATCAGCGTGTGTTTCAAATCTAGAGTTTTCACTTCCTCACACAATCCTCTGATGCAGCTAACTCCCTCTCTCTCTCTGCTCTCCCTCTCTCTCTCTGCTCTCCCTCTCTCTCTCTGCTCTCCCTCTGCAGCTTCTTCGGTGACTTCGGGTTCATGTTCGGAGGAAACAGACAGCAGCAGGACCGGAACATCCCCAGAGGAAATGACATCATACTAGACCTGGAGGTCACGCTGGAAGAGGTGTACTCTGGGAACTTTGTGGAGGTGAGGAGAGGATACTCTTGACTCACGGCGGGCACTGATTGAAGTTTGAATCCGAACACGGTTTCTGACTTTGTGTTTTTACGTCTCTGTCTCTCAGGTCGTTCGTAACAAACCCACCGCCAAAGAAGCTCCGGGTAAGAGGAAATGTAACTGCAGGCAGGAGATGAGGACGACGCAGCTCGGGCCGGGACGCTTCCAGATGACTCAGGAGATGGTGTGTGACGAGTGTCCAAATGTGAAGTAAGTCCCTGCTTCTGATCAAAGTCTCACAGCTGCATCATGTTTCTGGCACACGCAGCACAGAGCGAATATCAAATAAATGAAGCAAAAGGTGTAGTTGGAATCAGCATCAGAGGGTTTGCTTTGCTCCTGGTCATTTACCTGAGGATCATCCAGCTGCTGTCACTGCAGGGGTCTCTGCTCAGGACGCTCAGTCTGACTCTTCTCCTCTGACTTCCTATTCAACAAACACTTTTTCTACACAGCTCTATAAATAGATTTCTCTCCCAGTCTGTTTTGAATCCCAAATTTAGTCTGTGTGGAAATCTGTAATCCATTTAATCTGCAGTCTGTAAAACTCCCAGCGCAGCTCGCAGCAGACTCAACAGATGTGGATTTTTAGGACTCAGATCTCTGTTTTCAGGGGTGGTGTTGAATTCGGTTGCACAGGGAGGGAGGAGTTTCTTCTGTTCCTCATTGATGTGCAAAATAATTCAAACATCTGTCAGTGTAACTTTGAGATTCTGCCTCTCCAGCTGTTATAAAAGAGCTCTTTTTAAAGTGTACGGCCATTTTGTTCATCTTTTGCAGATTATAGTCCTGATGTAATTCTCTCTACAAACTCTGCTTCTTATTATTCATTTTTTCAAAGTTCTATAAAAAGAAAAACACCCATGTTCGATGCTGTTACAAAGAATACTTTAAAAAGGAGACATCAAAACCTGCAGGACTTCTGTCAAACTGCTCCATGTGTACGTGTTCCTGATGGTCTGGAGGTGTAATAACAGGTGTAATAAAGCCGGTGTTAGTAACATGTTCCTGTGACGCTCTCCTCCCTGCAGGCTGGTGAATGAGGAGAGAACCTTGGAGGTAGAGATAGAGCAGGGAGTGAGAGATGAGATGGAGTATCCTTTCATCGGAGAAGGTAAATCAACATGATGCTCTGAACACATCACGTCACCTGTCCTGTGAGTATCACTCGTTAACGTCTCTCTGTGTGATCTCAGGTGAGCCGCACATCGACGGAGAACCAGGAGATCTACGCTTCAGGATCAAAGTCTTAAAGTGAGGACCAGCTTTGTTCCCTTGTTTGTGGAATAAAGGAAGAGAAGGAATGTTTAAACGTTCCGTGATGTTTTTCAGACATCCTGTGTTCGAGCGCAGAGGAGACGACCTCTACACCAACGTCACCATCTCCCTGGTGGAGGCGCTGGTCGGCTTCAAGATGGAGATCGCACATTTGGACGGACACAAGGTGGAGTAAAGCATTTTATTCAGAGACTTTTAAAGTGTGAGGAGGAGGAGGAGGAGAGGAGGAGGAGAAGGAGGAGGAGGAGAAGAGGAGGAGGAGAGGAGGAGGAGGAGGAGGAGGAGAGGAGGAGGAGGAGGGAGGAGGAGAAGGAGGAGGAGGAGGAGGGAGGAGGAGGAGAGGAGGAGGAGGAGAGGAGGAGGAGGAGAGGAGAGGAGGGAGGAGAAGAGGAGGAGAGGAGAGGAGGGGGGAGAAGAGGAGAAGAGATGGAGAGGAGGAGAGGAGGAAAAGAGGGAGGAAGAGGGGGGAGAGGAGGAGGAGGAGAGGAGGAGGAGGAGAGGACGAGGAGGAGAGGACGAGGAGGAGAGGAGGAGAGGAGGAGAAGAGGAGAGGAGGAGAGGAGGAGGAGAGGAGGAGAAGGAGGAGGGAGGAGGAGGAGGAAGAGGAGGAGGAGAAGAGGAGGAGGAGGAGAGGAGTAGGACGAGAGGAGGAGAGGAGGAGAGGAGGAGAGGAGGAGAGGAGAGGAGGAGAGGAGAGGAGGGAGGAGAAGAGGAGGAGAGGAGGGAGGAGAAGAGGAGGAGAGGAGGAGAAGAGGGAGGAAGAGAGGGGGAGAGGAGGAGGAGGAGGAGAGGACGAGGAGGAGAGGACGAGGAGGAGAGGAGGAGAGGAGGAGAAGAGGAGAGGAGGAGGAGAGGAGGAGGAGAGGAGGAGAGGAGGAGGAGGAGAGGACGAGGAGGAGAGGACGAGGAGGAGGGAGGAGAAGAGGAGGAGAGGAGGAGGAGAGGAGGAGGAGGAGGAGGAGAGGAGGAGAGGAGAAGAGGGAGGAGGAGAGGAGGAGAGGAGGAGAGGAGGAGGAGGAGGAGGAGGAGGAGAGGAGGAGAGGAGGAGAGGAGAGGAGAGGAGGAGAAGGAGAGGAGGAGAGGAGGAGGAGGAGAGGAGGGAGGAGAAGAGGAGGAGAGGAGGGAGGAGGGAGGAGAAGAGGAGGAGAAGAGGAGGAGGAGGAGAGGAGGAAGGAAGGAAAGAGGAAGGAGGAAGGAAAGAGGAAGGAGAAGAGGGGGAGGAGGAAGAGTAGGTGTGATTGAACCTGCAGGTGATTTATAACTCTCTCTCTCTCTCTCAGGTCCACATAGAGAGAGATAAGGTGACGAAGCCCGGAGCTCGGATGTGGAAGAAAGGAGAAGGTCTGCCAAACTTTGACAACATCAACATCAGAGGTTCGCTCATCATCACCTTCGACGTGGAGTTTCCTCAGACGCAGCTGGACGATCAGCAGAAAGACGGTGAGACTATTAGAAATAAGAAATATTGCAAATGTAGAGTGTCATATCAAGATTGAGAACCACAGTCAAAATCAAAGAAATGTATAATAAGCAACAATATTAATAAAGTACTGAGCATCTCAGGAAGTCTGCAAAAAAATGATATTAAAAAAATCAATAATTTACATGTTCACATTATTCAGTAAACATAGAACAAAACATGACTTACCTCCATTTAGAAAAGAAATTATGAAAATAGACACATCTAAGAAATTAATAATCCAAAATAAATTAGAATGAATAAAATATGTGGATATATAAAAGTGTTAAAATAAAAATAAAAATGTAAGATAAAAAAAGAAATAAAAAAATAATAAAAATGATATGTAAATAAAAATGAAAGAAATTTTAAAATAAAAAATAGATACAAAAAAAAAAGAAAAAAGGGAAATACAATAAAATGAATTAAAAATCAAAAAGACATTTCATTTAAGATTTCAGAAAATAAAAGAGACAACCAAACAGACAGTCTTTGGGGGGGGTAGGGGTCCTCTATCAGGTGGCAGAAACTTCAGAGTGTTGAAGAACTGTTCAGAGTTTCCTCTGAGTGATGATCTTACTTTAACAAACTCTAACTGACCTCCTCTCTCTCTCTCTCTCTCTGCTTGTTGCAGGTATCCGCGGCCTTCTGAAGCAGGGATCTGTACAGAAAATTTACAATGGACTACAAGGATACTAACACACATACAGACACAGCCTGGACTGAGTTATCTGCCACATTAACACACACACATACATACTCACACACACACACTCACTCACACTCACTCACACAGGAGGGCCAGGGTGTATTTATTATTTTCAGATGTTCTCAGGACGGCTCGATCCCCCTTTAGTTCTTTTTGAATGTTCTGCAGGTCGACGGCAGCGACTCATGAACTCTGAAGTTTTATTTAAAGTGAACAAAAGAAAAAGATGTTCTTTTTGTCCTCTTTTATTTTCTTTACTTTGAATCAAGGCCTTTTTGTTTTAGTCTTAATATTTTGGACTCATTTTTCTGTCTGGGAGAAGAGGACACTGACGCCCCGACATCTTTAAAAACACCTTCAAACCTTTGAGACGGGAGTCTCTTCATTTGGGTTCATTTCTGAATGTAAACACCCCTCAGTTGATGAAACGCTGATTCTGCTTCATGCTCGTGAATACTTTGTAAATAGGGAAGATCAAATCTCATCCGTTTGTTGTGTTTCAGTTTTCCTAAGTTATGTGACGGGGAGCCTGTCACTGTTGATGCAGAATCCTTGGCTGTGACAGGAGTTGACCTCTTGAATAAAACAGTGACGTTTTGTTAATTTGGAGACACGGGGACAGTTTGCACATCCTCCATCACCTTTGAGTCTCTCCCTCTCCAGGAAGAGAACCTCCGACTGAAAGGGACTCCAGACCTGGAAGTCTCGGCCTCCTGGTGCTTTTTAAAACCTGGTTTTAGGACTCTCCTTCCCTCCCTTTTTTCTTTCTGTCGACTGCAAAGCTGCCTCTAAATTTTATGAGAAAGTCCTCATGGCCTTAAATGTGAAATATCCGGCCATTTTTACTGAGTGTTCGAGGGGAATGATGTACTTTTGACGGACATAAATAAAGATTTCTACAAATTCTGATGAGCTGCAGTAACAAACGTTCACCAGCAGGGGGCGCCAGAGTCAAGCAGCAGGGAGTCTCCTGAAGCTAAAGAGTTTCCTTCACTCAATCTTTATTTATAAAGCACCAAATCACAACAAATGTTCTCCTCAGACTCTCTCCAAACAGAGCCAGTCTAGACCGCCCTCTATGTTCTATTACTAACAAAGACCCAACATCAAGACCAGATTAGATCCAGTCCCATCTTCCAGACAGGACTCAGTCTGATCTCATCTTAATCCACCATGAGCAGAGCACTTTGCAGCATTTAGCAAGTTACAGTGGCAAGGACAAACTTCCTTTAACAGGCAGAAACCTCCAGCAGGACCAGACTCATGTTAGACACACATCTGCTGAGACCGTGTTGGAGAGAGGGATAGAGGGAGATGAAGAGAGAGAGAGATGATAGTGGGGAGACGGATAGTAGTAGTTGTAGCAGCTGGAGTCTGGACCACGTCCACAGCAGCAGAGATCCAGAGGAACCTACGAGACAAGGGAGCTCAGGGACTCCAGAAAGGTCTAAGAAAAGAGAGAAGAGAGGGAGACCAGAAGAAAGAAAAAGAGGAGAAGAAATGGTGAAGGAATGACAGAAGGAAAGGATGAGAAAATGAGACATAAAGGAGGAAGAAACATGGAAAGAAAAAAGAGAGAAAGAAAGGAGGGAATGAAATAAGGGAGGCAGGAATGAATGACAGAAAGAAAGAAGGAAGGAATAAAAAAGAGAAAGAAAGGGAATGACAGAAAGCAGGAATGAAAGGAAAATGTAATAAAAGAAAGAAGGAAGAAATGAAAGAAAGGAAAAGGATTGAAAGAAAGAAAGGAGGAAGGAATAAAAAATAAAAAAGAGAAATAAGTAAAGAAAGCAAGAAAGAAAGAAAGAAAGAAAGAAAGAAAGGATGAATAACAGACCCCAAAAAAAGGAATCTACAGCAGAGATCCAGAGGAACCTACGAGACAAGGGAGCTCAGGGACTCCAGAAAGGTCTATGGTTAGTAACTTTAATGGGACAGGAAGAGTTAAAGTGAGAGACAGGCAGAGAGAGGAGAGAGAGGGAAAGACAGGATCCCAGTGTGTCAGTCTAAGCCTATAGCAGCAGAACTAAGACCTGGTCCAAGCCTGATCCAGCTCTAACTATAAGCTTTATGAATAAGGAAAGTTTGAAGCCTACTCTTAAAAGTAGAGAGGGGGTCTGCCTCCCGGACCCTGACTGGTAGATGATTCCAAAGGAGAGGTGGCTGATAACTGAAGGCTCGACCTCCCATACTACTTTTAGAGACTTGAGCAGGCCTGTATGTTGGGAGCGTAGTATTCTAGAGGGGGAATAGGACACTATGAGCTCTTTAAGATATGAAGGGGTCTGAAGGTGGAGCAGAGATTCATCATGACCCACAACTGTAGATGTGATAATCTTCTAACACGTCCTGACCCTGTGACCCGTCTGTGGCTTTACTCCTCCGTCTGTTTAACTGAACACACACACACACACACACACACACACCCCACACCTAGTGGGTGGAGGTCTGTGGGTGGGAGTCTGTCTGCCTGGGTGGGGCAGGGGATGTCCACAGAAACAAATTCATCCCGGTTGGTTTAAAGTGTGGTGATGGTGCAGACATGTGTGTGTGTGTGTTAGTGTGTAATAATTCCCCACAATAGAAAATGGCATGTGTGCAGACTGTACAAATGATATGTGCTTATGAGTGTGTGTTAGTGTGTGCATTCATGTGTGTGTGTGGCCAGTCTGTGTGTATAATGAACTCCCACAGAGATAGCAGGGCTGTGGTGAAGGGAGTTTCCTCCTCGGCTCACCGCACATCCCGGAGTCATTTTCAGAGCGAGCGGAGGAGAAGAGACGCTTTGTGATGCAGCTCGCTGTTTCAGCTCACGGTGAGACACTCGGGTTATTATAGACTAATAAAGAAGAGAGATTCAGACCTTTAAAACCAACAGAGCAAACTAAACCCTGGATCTGCATTAAAGGGAACTTCCAGTAAAAGACAGATACATTCAGACACTCAAATATTCTGCAGTAGATTGCTCCAGCTTGCAGCCACAAAACAGGCCGTACAACACAAACCTTCAGACTTAAAGCCACTTAAAGCTCGAGTTTCTGTCACTCAGACTGTGATTGGTATTGATGACATTACAGAAAGGATCCCTGCAGACACAGACCTTCATATCTTCAATGAGGATGCTGTGTTTGATCTCAAACAGTCTCTTCAAAGCCACCAAACTGCTTTAATAAAACAGTCATTTTAAAGCTCCTGTCAGGAGATTTAGCTGCACTTAAATGAGACCATCATCATCCTCGTCAGAGGAAGTGAAGCCCTAAACAGATTTTGTTTACATGTTGCATGACAAATATTCACAACAGGATGAGACTCCACATCAAAACACTGCACTTATGCATGCATGTATGTCCATGCACTAACTTTCCATTTATTATCTTTCTTTTAAAGCTACTGTCGCTGTGCAGTCTTTGAATTCCCCCTGCAGACAAATACAGTTCTTTGAATTGAATTGAATGCACAGATTAAGATGTGCAAATATATTCAAGGTGCTGCATAATCCAGTGTGATTGCAAAACTCTACATGAACCCAAAGTTCCACACAGGAGCTTTAACCTGCAGATCCTTTGCTGCCTTCATCAGGCCCTTTAGTTTGTTTTACTTCCTGCTAATCATAAATTATCCTGCTAATGACCCGGCTACTAACTTCAGATCCAAACACATTGTTAAAACATTGATTCAAGTTTATTTTATTGATCTAAAATGATTCCTCGTCAGTGATCGTTCCATGGTGATGGATTCTTCTCTGCCTGTTGGATTGAACATGAACCTGTCCTCATTCAGCTCTCCTTCTTCTCTGAGCTCTGCGGTTCACACACCTTTAAAAAGAAACTAATGTCTGACCTTTGAACCCTGCTGCTATCATCACCACCGCTCAGGGTTTAACTTTCTTTATTACCCGGCTCTCTGTGGTGTCAACAAGCAGAAGCTAAATGTGTCTGAACTCTTCTCTGTGGATTGATTTGACATGACGTGTGATCAGTTTGTCTCTGGTGTTGCTCATGTTAGTGAAAGTTAATAACTGTTGTCAAGGGGTTTAGACCAATCAGAATCAAGCATCTAACACAGCCTGAAGATCAGTAAGAGAGTCAGGTGATAAAAACAGATATCAGACACATCAGAGTTTGTCATACTTCAGGTGGGCACTGAATAATAATAATTTTATTTGTAGAGATCTTTTCAAAACCGAGTTACAAAGTGCTTCACATGGGCAGCAGAATAAAACAGGCAATTCATAAAAACACACAAGTCAAGATAAAGAAATAAAACATATTTTAAAACACATCAAATTCCCCTAAAAGAACTCTAAAGGAATAAAGCTCTTTTAAAATATATTTCTTAAGACACTTAAAACCAATGTATGATTTTATAACATTTCCCAACACTGCCTCTTACTTTTCACAGAAGTTTAAAGAGATATATTTATTTATTCAACTACAAATATATAATTCGTCATAATTATATTTTTTGTGGCATATTTTGGATTTTTTTGGAACATTACTGGACACCAAATTGCAGCAAAGTTATCCACACATTGAAAAGACATGTTTTATTTAATGTCTGTAGAACACTGTGCTTGTTTTCATTTAGTCTGTCAGTTTTAAAATAAAGCTCATAAACATGTTTCTTTATTTTAATAAAATAGTGACAAACTGGACATTTTTATTGTCATATAACAAAATCTGTCCCCAGCCTGTCCCTCCACATTAATACAGCTCTTTATTATTCTATCCTTTCACATTAAGAGAACTCTTCTGTTTTTATTAGACGCATGTTTGTGCTTTTATTCTGACATTTCTTCATTCTGATCCCTGATAACTTTTCCTTCTTCATTGAAACATCCTCTTTTATCTGCCTCTCTGTCTTTTGATATTTTCCAGTGTTTCCTTTTTTCTTTTATTATCAAAAACTAAATATCTTCAAGAGGACACAAACTTTTAATCCAAGCATTTCAGCTTCTGAGCCACACAGACGTCCAGATTCTCCTCGGCTCTTATTGGATCAATTCTATTCAAAATACTTTATTTATCCCTGGGGGGAATTAAAAGGACAGAGAGCAGTGGAATAAGAACAAGGTTAGGTGAGTGACTGCACAGCAGCAATATATACATAATCCTGTTTACACAAACATACATACATTTATCCTGAATATATACATTCAAAAAAGGAATTAAAAATGAAGTGTGGGGAATGTGCCGTGGTTGTGGTAGGACAGAGAATAATTGAACTGAGGTAAACATTCATCAACAGAAGAATAAGGGAGTGTTTGAATCCTCGGGGTCAAAGGGCACGGTGTGAGAAATAAAACCTGAAGTCAGTGTTTCTCTCTCTCTGTGAGAAGTAGAGGCTGAATGATGATGAGGATTTACTGATGAGACACAAACACAGTCTTTAACCGGCTGTAATTACAGATCATAAAACACACGAGGGCAGCATTGCTTCTTCAGTCACATCTCTCTTAAATCACTTTTTATTACCCTCAACACTCACCAGAGGTCTGTACAGTTTAAGTGTGTGTAGGAGTGTGTGTGTGTGTGTGTGTGTGTGTGTGTGTGTGTGTGTGTGTGTGTGTGTAGTAGAACCCCTGCACTTGCCGGTCGCTGATGCAGATAAGCGTAGGGATCACACTTGACCCTGAGTGTAATGACTTATAAGCGTAGCTGCAGGGTTAAGAGAGGCCCGGGCTAAAGGAGGGCTAATTGAGCAATCTGTGTGTGTGCATGTGTGTGTGTGTGTGTGTGTGTGTGTGTGTGTGTAGGTGCTCATGCAGTGGCGCCATCGGGTGTTTTGACCTGCTCTGACTCTGCAGTGTGCTCGGTTAATGGAGCCTGACCTGTTTGTGAAGAGAGCGGCTCCACGACGACACCGAGCACGACTCAGAGAAATTGCTGCTTCCTAAAATTGAATTCAACTTTTGGCAACTAAAAAATTTTAATGATTTGTCTTTTCTTTGTCTTTATTATATTATCTTAAATACAATCTTATAAATAAATAAAAATCTGCAGGAAAAAAAAATTTAGTAAATATTGACGCCTCTGTCAGGATTTGAGGTGAAGACTCTGACAGTTGCTGATGCTCTGTGTTTCTGTATTTAAATTCAACAAATAAAATCTGAGGTTGCATCAAATAAATGAGAAAGCATGTGCAATTTTCAATGGATACTAAAATCATTTCATGTTTTCAGATAAGAGGGGAGCGTCATTTTGAATCACACCTCGTCTCCAGTGCAGCAAAATGAAGAAACAGGAGATTAAATCCAAAGTTGTAAATTAAATATGTGCAGAATTAGAATTAAAATAACACCAAGATATCAAGAATATAATTTACTCTGAGAATAAAAAAACATGCTGAATATGTGTAAACAAAGGGATGCTTAAGAGCAGGTAAAGGAAAGAAAATGTGACACCTTTTAAAGTAAACTTAGTTTGCATCACTTCAGCACTCAGGTAGGAAGGTAAATAAACAGGTTTTCCTCTTGGTGCAGTTTGTTTAGAAAATCTGTCTGCAGAGGATCTCAGATTCCACTGAAGAGCATGACTCAACACATTTATGACCCTTTGGTCCCTAAATTTACAGACTTAACCCATAGGAAAATAAATTTAGAGAGGAGATCTCAAAAGTGTTTCATTTATATCTCCTAGACAACAATGAGATCTGTTTGAAAGCAAAATGAGACTATAGCTTATGTCTCCTGTTTCTCATTCTTGCCTCCAGAAAAGGAGAAATCAGGGAGCTCTCTCAATTGTCTCAATCTAACCTCATCCATTTGTTTTTGTCAGACTCAGTTTTTGTGTCTGAAGCTGACAAACTAATGAGAAACGAATGAGAACAATTTGAAACTTGAATGAGGCTGAAGTGAGAATCTCAATTTTGTCTCTGGAGACTTAGAAGAGAAAGCCTTGAGCAGTACAATTTTCCTCTGGGAACCTTTAATATCAAAACCATTTAAGATTAGTTGCAGCGTGCACGGTCTTTATTATGATGCTGTTTATGAATAGTTATCAAAGAAAAGCATGCAACAAGAATATTCCACTCAGCTTTACTGCAACCTGTCTGCAGCCGTGAAGAAAGAAACTCAAGCCATGTTTTCTTTACACCTTAAAGACTGAATTTAAAATGCAAACTCTCTTAAAGTCCAGTGAAAGAAAGTTCATGTGCAGATATTTCACACAGATCATGCACTGAAAGACAAATTGCTAAATTTGAAAAATTATTTGAAAGCCTTGGCAGCGCTGGAATTAAATTCTTTGGGCTTTGTGTTACTCTGATGAAGGATTTATGATCCTTTTCCCCTCTTTTATATTTTTCTTTTGTCGGCCAGGCCAAATTTGTTTTACATTTTTCCAGAGAACTAAAGCACACACGACGATTTCTCACCGCTGACACATCAAGGTGTGTGAAAAACACCTCTGACCGCAGTGCAAAGATATTAATCTAGGTTGAATTTACCTTCTTTTATTTTAGCAGCTTTAAGGATGAACTCAAGAGAAAAACTAACCTGTGTGTTTTTAATGTGTGCAGTTATCGATGGCGTGACGCGCCCACGCACGCCCAGGAGGCCAGAGAGGACAACAGCAGACACAGAGGCAGGGAAATTTTAAAAAAAAGGACTCTGCCCGAAATAAGAAATGTTGACGGACAAAGCCTACAATTTGTGGGATCTGAGCATAAAGCAAACAAAGGGCAGCTTTTGTAAGGAATAATGCATGTCAGCCGTGTCCTTCTCCCGCCACAGCTTTGAACACTGCTGGGGACGTCCATCGCTCCACTGTGTATGTCGCGTTGCTATATTAAAGCCAGTCACCTCAAAGGGAAAAGCCTCAACTATTCAACAATTGAATGGTGGGGCTCTCATTATGGCCGGCGTGGGCAGGAAAAAGTGGCTTTGGGGGTTTTGGATTCAGCGACTTAAAGCCCTCCTGTTAGCCGGGACGAGCTGCTGTTTATCCCAACGTCTTTCTGGGGGCTAAACATAGTCGGCTGTCATTACGGATCTCACTCTCTCCCTGTCTCTCTCTCCGTCTCTGTCCTCCTCCTCCTCCTCCTCCTCACTAACATTTATTTATTTCTCTCCCAATTTTGTCATCTAATGACCCGTGTTGTGTTGTTGTTTGAAGGGGGGCTGATGATGGCGCTCCGCTCGCCCACATCCTGAGGAAGAAAAAGGGCCGGCTGGGATAGTGGAGGGCGAGCGCGGGACAAACAGAGCAGCCAGACCACCTATATGGATGAAAGCCACAAGTCTACGGACGGCATTCCTCAGGCAACATAACGCCCGGGTGCTGTACATGCCTGTGCTGTATGTAACACGTATGTTTACCCTCCAGTCATCCTTCATAAAGAGAACGAGAGATGGGCTCTTTTTCCACGGGTCGTTCTGTTCAGAGAAGCAACAAGAGCCGGCCCTTTCTTCATGATCATAAATATCTTATTCAACCTTTATTACATGTTTTATTTCTGAGGGAATCTTGTGGTTTTATACCAGAAGCCATTACAAAATTCAGAGAGCTGCAGTTCCTTGAGTGGCCACTTGAGGCTGTCTCTGAAAGTGAGTCAATCTCCATAGAGCCTTATTCTAAAAAGTCAAACTTTACAGCATCATTAAAACATGTTAGAAGACTCCAACACGGCACACCATCATCTCTGTCAGAGTCACTCATTTTTTAATGTTTTATTTTTGAGGGAACCTTTTGGTTTTATACGAGTCGCCAGTGAAAAACTTTGAGAGCTGCAGTTCCCTGAGTGGCCACTTGAGGCTGGCTCTGAATGTGAGTCAATCTCCATAGAGCCTCATTCTATTAAGTCAAACTTTACAGCATCATTAATGCCATCGTCTCTGTCAGAGTCACTCATTTTTTAATGTTTTATTTTTGAGGGAATCTTGTGGTTTTATACTAGAAGCCATTAAAAAACTCTGAGAGCTGCAGTTCCCTGAGTGGCCACTTGAGGCTGGCTCTGAAAATGAGTCAATCTCCTTAGAGCCTCATTCTATTAAGTCAAACTTTACAGCAGCATTAAAACATGTTAGAGACATGTTGAGACTTCCACACGACAAGTCATCATCTCTGTCAGAGTCACTCATTATTTAATGTTTTATTTTAATTTTAATTTTATTTTTAAAGTCATATTTTTGGGGGGCTTTTTTGCCTTTATTTGATAGGACAGCTGAAGAGAGACAGGGAATGTGGAAAGTAGAGAGAGGGGGAAGACGTGCAGGAAATGGTCCTGGCCGGGAATCGAACCGGCGACCCCTGCGACGCCTCTGTATGTGAGGCGCTTAGACCGCTAGGCCACTAGCGCCCCATATGTTTTATTTTTGAGGCAACCTTGAGGTTTTATACGAGAAGCTATTAAAAAACTTTGAGAGCTGCAGTTCCCTGAGTGGCCACTTGAGGCTGGCTCTGAATGTGAGTCAATCTCCAGAGAGCCTCATTCTATTAAGTCAAACTTTACAGCATCATTAAAACATGTTAGAGACATGTTAAGACTTCCACACGACACGTCATCATCTCTGTCAGAGTCACTCATTATTTAATGTTTTATTTTAGAGGGAATCTTGTGGTTTTATAGGAGAAGCCATTAAAAAACATTGAGAGCTGCAGTTCCCTGAGTGGCCACTTGAGGCTGGCTCTGAAAGTGAGTCCATCTTCATAGAGCCTCATGTTAAAAAGTCAAATTTTACAGCATCATTAAAACATGTTAAAGACATGTAAAGACTTCCATAAGGCACACCATCGTCTCTGTCAGAGTCGCTCATTTTTTAATGTGGATGTTTTTTGTCTCTGTTGAATCCAAGTGTTTGAATCCTCTCCCATTGTTCCCCTTCTTTAGACCCTCTCTCTGGTGACTGACGCGTCCCCCTCCTAGGTTATCCTCCCCTAACGTTTTATATTCGTCCCATCAGTGTCAGCAGCGTGGACGGTTGGCAGAGCAGCTTCCCAGCAGCCACATTAGAACCACTGTATGCGCTCTGTATATAAAGTGATGTAAATATGTATTAGCGGGTGAGGGGGGTCACTGTGAGGGAGGTGAAAGCGGTCTTTGTGTTACGAGCAGAGCCCTCTGGTGGACCCTCCCCTCGGCGCGGGGTTGCCCGGGCCCTGTGGTGGCGGATCACAGTTAATAACTGTGTGGTGGGCTGTCAGAGGCACTTAGTCTGACGCTGGGCAGGCAGGGGCCAGGCTGGGCCCCGATACACAGCCCTCCTGAGCCTGGACCAGAGCAGGCGGAGAGAAAGAGAGAGGGGGGAGAGAGAGAGAGAGAGAGAGTCCTGGAGAGGATGGGCTCTAACTAATAGGAATATTAAAGGAAAAAACTGAGTGTGTATCCTTCCCACAGTTCATGAAGAGGGTAAGAAGCCGGGATCAGGCCAAGTCCTCCAAACTGAGCTCTTATATTCTGACTCTGAAGCATCATGGACTGGTTTCCACTCTCTGACAGTCTGTCAGTGTCCCACTGATACAGATTGTATACATCATCCTTTGTAATGCATCGTCCTGTAACATGTTGTGTGTAACGGATCATATTGTAACCAACCTGCAAGTGTATCTCCATGATTCAAAGTACAAGGTGTAATCACGCTGAACATTATTGCAGCATTTAGTTTCACATCAAAGCACTTTGTATCCCATCGTATTGTAACATATTGAATTGTTTGTAACATACTGAATTGTTTGTAACATATTGAATTGTTTGTAACATATTGAATTGTTTGTAACATATTGCATCATGATGTGTGTTACATCTATCGTATCATATTATTCTTTATTGCATCGTCTCATATAATTTTATGTCGAACAAAATCATATTGTGCAACATCGTATTGTTGCGTTTTGTATCAAACCACAAAGCATCGTATTGTATAGTATCACATCGTCTCATATCTAATCTTATCGTACAATTTCATATCAAACATCATGTCCTGCCCAAGCGGCAACCTCTGCAGCCTGTTGCACCAGCTGTGCATAAGTTGAGTCCTAAGTTAGGGTGTAAAGTCCTCCCTAAACCACACGTTGTAACTAGTTAGTTTGTAACTTAAGTTGTGACATAGTTTGGTTGCACCACGGAGACGTAAGGTTCATCTGAACTAGTAGACAGTAACGTCCAAACTAACCAAAACATTGTGGCAGATATGACGTATACACTTCCAGCAGCCAATCAGAGGAAAGCACCACTTTTGATGCATTGTTATCTTTCGTGCCTAATCGTCTCAGAACTGACCAACAGCTGAAACAAACTAACGTAAGGTGATAACTACAGCCTCAATCCTTAATCTACGCTGTGTGTATAATAACAGTGACATCGAGTGGTACAATTATCAACTACAACATATGTTCACTAGCAAGGACCACGCCACACAAGGATATAAGTTGAACATTTAATGAATTAGTTGTGCGTGGTGTGCCCAGCAGAAGGAGACTCAGGATGGGGGTTCCGTCTCAGCGTTATCCTGCCGGAGCTGATCTTGACCCGGGTTGTACCTGGAAGTAGACAGGGCATAGAAGGAGCGAGCACGAGTTGAGTAGGAGAGGACAAGGAAATAGGTTAAGTGCAGGAGAGTAAGGTGAGGGAGGGTGGGTTGAAGAATCACGGACAAGCAGTTGGAGTAGGCTGGCTACGTTTAAGAAGGCTTGTCAGGTGATTGAGGGTGTGGTTTAGGCGTGGTCCTGCTCCCGAATCTAAGTTAACACCTTAACTTCATTTAATCATAGGAGGGCAAATCTTGGTCATCATATTTTTCGAAAGGATTTCATCTCTCGCGGATATCGCGTATATACAGTCTATGGTTGCAGACGTCATATAGCTGTGAGGACCCTCTGTATCTCCTCATCATCACACTTTTCAAAACGACGCGCCATGGCAGCTGATATACTGTACGGAGGACTTTACACCTACTAGGACCCAAGTGTAAGAATTAAGTTGCAACTTAGGCTGACGTTGGAACTATCTCAGATGGTGCAACGCCCCAAAACGTTAGTAGAGTGTAAACTTCATCCTAAATGAGAAACTACGTTCAAACTAGGCTACGTTTGAACTTACACACAGCTGGTGCAACAGGCTGCTGGTCTAAAAATATGAGTCCAATATGGAAGTGCTAAAAACTGCAGTTCATGGAGGATCCACTAGAGGCTGGCTCAGGAAGTACCAGAAACCACATACACACCCATTCAAAGAGCCGATCTTTACAGCAGAAATAAACATCTTTACAGTCTGGTTCAAAAAACAAGTGGAGTCTGGATAGATCATTTCTTGATCGCTCACACTGTGAGGGGGTGAATTTTTGTCTAACGCGGCAATTTTGAAGATATTGAGATTTCAAGTCTTCCAATGAGAGGCACAGCTGACTTGATTGAAAGGCGGGAACACTGTAGCTGTTGGCTAGGAGGCTCAAGCTCCGCCTCTTTACGTCACAATCACTCTACAGCAGCAATATGGCCGCCGCCGCCGACTGGCCTCAAATAGCGCTTTAGAAACAGACGGGTGACATCATGGATACTACGTCCATTATTCATACAGTCTATGATTCTACCGTACCACAAGGTATCGTATCAAATCGTCTAGTATCTGCGTTTCATATCATTTCTTATCAAACAACATCGTGTTGTATCGTTGAGTCTCCTTTCATACCAAATCATATTGTTTAATATCATACCACAAAGTATCTTATCACATAACTTCATATTGAACAACATTACATCTTACATAACATATCACACTGTATCAAACTGTATCCAAGCATTTCATGTCATATCATACCTCATCATACCTCATGGTATCCATCGTATCAAACCTCATGGTATCCATCATATCAAACCTCATGGTATCCATCATATCATACCTCATCATACCTCATGGTATCCATCATATCAAACCTCATGGTATCCATCATATCATACCTCATGGTATCCATCATATCATACCTCATGGTATCATATCATACCTCATGGTATCCATCATATCATACCTCATGGTATCATATCATACCTCATGGTATCCATCATATCATACCTCATGGTATCCATCATATCAGACCTCATGGTATCCATCATATCAGACCTCATGGTATCCATCATATCAGACCTCATGGTATCCATCATATCAGACCTCATGGTATCCATCATATCATACCTCATGGTATCCATCGTATCATTACCTCATGGTATCCATCGTATCATACCTCATGGTATCCATCATATCAGACCTCATGGTATCCATCATATCATACCTCATGGTATCCATCATATCATACCTCATGGTATCCATCGTATCATACCTCATGGTATCCATCATATCAAACCTCATGGTATCCATCATATCATACCTCATGGTATCCATCATATCATACCTCATGGTATCCATCATATCATACCTCATGGTATCCATCATATCATACCCCATGGTATCCATCATATCATACCTCATGGTATCCATCATATCATACCCCATGGTATCCATCATATCATACCTCATGGTATCCATCATATCATACCTCATGGTATCCATCGTATCATACCTCGTGCCACTTTGTATCATACCTTGTTGTTTCATATGGTAAATGGTAAATGGACTTGTACTTGTATAGCACTTTTCTAGTCTTTCTGACCACTCAAAGCACTTTTACACTACTCGTCACATTCACCCATTCATACCCATTCACTCACTGATGGTAGAGGCTGCTATGTAGTGAGGGTCCATCAGTGTTAGCTAATCTCATTCACACATCTCTGAACAACAGAGGGAGCAATTTTGGGTTCAGTGTCTTGCTCAAGGACATGTGACTGTCAGAGCTGGGATCGAACTGCCAACCATCCGATTGATAGACGACCGACTTTACCCACTGAGCCACAGCCGCACCACATCGTATCCATAGACTGTAAAAAATATGGACGTAGTATCCGTGACGTCACCCATCTGTTTCTGAACGCTGTTTCGAGACCAATCGGCTGCGGCAGCCATATTGCTTCCGTCGAGCCAGTGTGACGTAAAGAGGCGGGCTTTGAGCCTCCTAGCCAACAGCTGCAGTGTTCCCACAGTCAGCTGTGCCTCTCATTGGAAGACTGGTAATCTCAATATCTTCGAAATTGCCGAATTAGAAAAAAATTCCCCCCCCTCACAGTGAGAGGACGTCGAGAAATTAGCTATTCAGACTACACTCATCTTTTGTACCAGGCTGTAAACATGTTTATTAACGCTGCAAAGATCAGCTTCTCCCCATTCATGTGTATGTGACTTCCGGTACTTCTGGAGCCAGCCTCAAGTGGATCCTCGATGAACTGCAGCTTTTAACACTTCCGCATTGACTCATATTTTTAGACCGGAGGTTGCCGCTTGATCGTATCACATCAGATCATACTGAATTGTGTCAAATCATATCATGTTGTACCACATCCTAATCTTTCCTATCGTTACCTATCGTTTATAAGAATGACTATCAGACTGTGTGAATGCACAGTTATCAGACTGTTGTAGAGCTTTAAGTGAACATGTGAAGCTATCCTCTAACTATGAGGTAAAAACTCCTCTAACTCATACGTGACTCGCCCCACGCTCACTTCCTCTTTAGACACAGCTGATTGGTTGATGCTATAAAACACATTTTTGAATGCAGTCTGAAGAACTTCTCCTCCACTCCTCATCAGCAGACGTTATCTGACCTCCACAAACTCTTATCTGACCTCCTCCCATAAAGCTCTTTCTCTGACCGTCACAGGAATCAACCAATGAGGACTCGTCTGATGTTGAGTGGCGTTTTATTTCCCATGCCAAACAAGACTTGTAGACAAACCTGCGTGTCTGTCTGCCAACTCCAAAGTCCAGCTCATCCCTGTTGACTAGATTAGATAACCCGGTTTTAAAGGCAGGGACGCTGTTTGCTCAGAGACTCCTCTCCGCCTAATAGCGTCTGATCTAATGGGAGATTGCAGGCTGCTTGTTGACAGTGCAGACCCGCACAGCGTCATGGCGATGGCCAAACAACACAGAGAAACAAAGCAGGGCTGAGCTTTAGTACCTGTAATTACCAGATAAATATCAGCTTCTTTGCTCCAAACCAGCTGCAATAAATATTATAGGCTGACTCAATGACAGCTATTATATAGTCTGTAATGGTTCAAATATATACGCTTCACAGAGACTGTAGGTGCTGCTGTCTTTAGTTCACAGCTCAGTCTTTGCATGGAGAGAAATACAGCCGCCTGTTTCAGGTATTATTGGATGAATCATATTCTCTGTGATGAAACTGAGAGGTGAAAGTGAAACAGTTATAAACTGAGTATTTTCTGCAGGATTATTATCGTAGAAATCATTAAATACTGACAACTGAGTGTATATTAATTAAGACAGCACAGCCAATCAGGTGCTTAATATTTTTATTAAGCAATGTAATTTATTTAATCAACTTCTTTTGTTCTCTTTTGACTCAGACAATTACAGCTCTTATTTACCTCTTTTTATACTGTTGTCTTTTTATTTTTATGCAACATAAATATTAATAATTTAGCCTCAAATTCTCATAAAATAATCAAGCTTTCAAACCCCAGAACCTTTAAGTGTAATTACAATTTAGTTTTGTGATTCATTAAACATACAAAATAAAAAAAACAGCATCTAGTTCTACACTCCAGGCTGTGTCAGGTCTTTATGCTAAGCTAAGCTAAGCTAGCCCACTGCTGGCTTTATCTTGTGATTTAACATTACAGTAGTTAAAGTTGTATTCATCTTTCAAACATTTCTCAAGGATGTGATTTAAAGCTCCTAAAATAACTTTTGTATTGTGTTGATTTTGGCGCCCCCTGTGGTCAAAGCAGATATGTCCCATATCTTTGCTGATTTTTCCTTAAAAATGTGTAAAAATGTTTTTAACCTGAATATTCTCATCCTGTTGTCTTCTACGTTTCCCCTCGTATCTCTAATTGAGAATCTTTACCGTAGAAAAAAAAAACCTTATTTTGTTGTGTTTTGTAAATCGCTTCATTTTAAAGGCTCCCATACACATTCCAACATGAATGAAGCCTTGCACTAGTTTTGGCCGTATTTCTGCACATTTTCTGGAAGCCCAGGGATACGGACCAAACGTTGCAGTCCCATTGGAAATTGTAGGGGGC
>NC_048281.1:35868639-35908386 GCF_009762535.1 Notolabrus celidotus | reverse complement strand
GATGTTTCTTTAGCTGATGTGCACCTCCTTAAGCTTTACTGCTTCAACACAACTCAGACTGTAAGCCCTGTGATTGGTCCGCCGAGTTGCATCATACCAAACGTGCACAACAAATCTCAGCAGCCATACTTTCCATCTCCTCCTTCCTTCTTTGTAATAACTCCAGTTTGATTAACTGCTGCTCAGCGTTCACCCGCTCCAGCTCTCCATAGTTTCACAAACAATCAGAGAATTCAGCATAACTGGAAACAGGCATAGAAATCACACTGCCAGGCAGCATTCAGGCGGACTACTGCAGAGCCATGCTGACACTCCAACGCAGGAGTGTGTAGTCGAGCTCACGGCGGCGTAGGACTAGGGATGCAAAGGGGTGGAACATTTCTGGTGAATTTCCATGGGAAGTTAAGCTGGGGGATTCTGGAAATATTCCAAATTGAAAACTTTCCAATTATGGGAATTGAGGGTAATTTATTGGAAAGGTATTATATCCAAGCATACATCTTTGTTTTGTTGTAAGCAGACATCCATTAAATCAGATTTATTTGTAAGTAGAACTTTATCAAGTGTTAAATATTTTATAGAACAATCAATTCTTTCATTGAAGAACAAAAACATGAATGTTGAGTTAAATGTTACTCATCCCCTGACCCAACCCATTCAACAGTTAACAAAAATGCAATCCCAACAAAGTCCCATTCAAAATGTTAAATAAAAAAGCATCTTCCCTCAAGCTTCTCAAGCCTAGCCTCTGCATTTTCAGCCAATGGGCTCTTCCTGAGTCTCATCAACACCCTCCATGTCCACTTCCTCAACATCCACCTCTGACTCTTCCTCTTCAGTGTCACTGTCCAGCTTTGTTGAGGATGTCTCTGTGTCAGGCTGTCAGTGCATGTAGGGGGGATTGGTCTCAATAGCAATAGAATAGCATAGATATTCAACTGTACTTGCATGAAATCTGGTTGTTTTAGTCAGGATTAAGCTCAAATATATTTACCCAAACTATATTTAAGAGCCAACCTTCAATTTAGTCAATTCCTGGTATATTCCCATGGAAAGTTTCCAACTTTGAAAATTTCCTGGAATTTTGCAACCCTACGTAGGACACCAGCTGAAGGCTCTGGGTTGAAGTCTGGAATATCTGGACTCCGGCTTCTCTTGTTGTTCAAACTTCCAGCAAAGATGAGGTTTTAAGAGAGAAAACAGAATCTGAAAATCTGAGTACAGAGGACTTCATGGACACGGAAACATGTTACATCCCTTTGTCCGCCTGGAAATGTTTCCCGCCTGAGGATACTTTGGAAAAAATGCAGTCGAGCTGAGACTGCATCTTGGTACATGTCGGCCCTGAGGGAGAGGCTTTGCATGTAGAAGAATGCAAGTTGAGCATGCTCTGAAGAATACACTGCTTCATGTATCATCAACACTGATTAGACACATTTGAAACTAATGAAAATGTCTTAAAGTTGAACTTTCTGACTCTTCACCCTGAACTTAACCCTTTAGGATGACTGATTCTCTTTAACAGTGTTTCTTTGTGTCAGGTTACTGTACCTGCTCCAGCAGAGCTCGTCCAGTCTGGAGCTGCGAACAGAGTGTGCTGTGGTGCTGGGCAGCCTGGCCATGGGCACGGAAAACAACATTAAGTCCCTGGTGGACTGTCACATCATCCCTGCCCTTCTTCAAGGTCGGAGGCACACACACAAACACACCACCACACATTAATGCATGCAAACAGGCCCAGCAGAGGAAGCTGTGGCAGAGAAGTTCATAACAACCTGTGCTTCGTCCCTGCAGGTCTCCTGTGTCCAGATCTGGTCTTCATTGAAGCTTGTCTTCGATGCCTCAGAACGGTCTTCATCAGCCCGGTCACCCCTGTGCAGCTGCTTTATACTGTAGGTTATGTGCTGCATGTTTGACCTGATAAATATAAACATGAAGACTTTAGAAATAACCTCTGAGAAGCATTTCTGCAGTTCGTCACTTATGCTGTTTTTATTTCAATGCAACTTAATGAAATCACGTCACATGCTTTAATCTGCACATGAGGCTTTAATGCACAAAACAACATAGTTTAAGCTACATTTAAAACCTTGCATGCAAAAATACTTCAGCTCATTTGTTGGCAGAACTATGGAGGACTCTGTGCAGAGTATAGAAACCATCCCAGAAAAGTTTGCATCCAGTTGGTGCTGAAAACAAACCACTAGCCACAGTGCAGAAGAGCTGCTGCGAGTCATTCTGCATGATAATCGTCAGACTTTTGCACTCTGTGAAACCACAACAATGAGCTGAAAGGGACAGAAAAGTCAAAAGAGACACTTGTTGAGTTCACAAAACTGCACAGTTTACAGACAGTCTCTCAGATTTGGATGCACGAAGATTAAGCTAACGTTCAAGTGATTATGGAAAATGAAGAAATGCACAATTCAGACATCAAATACAAAGGACGGGCTCATCACACTCTGTGTTACTCCCCTCAGGACCCCACTGTGATCCCCCACCTCATGTCTCTACTAAGTCGCTCACAGAGAACCCAGGAGTACATCACGCAAATCTTCTCCCACTGTTGTAAGGTATTTGTTGTGTTGTCGGTGCTCACATGCAATGGAGTCCTTCTTTCTTTCTCGGAGCCGCTCATCAATCCGGTCCCTAATTGGGTGTTTTGTTTTCTTTAGACCCCCGAGCACCAGATGGTTCTTTTCAACCACGGTGCCATCCAAAACATCGCTCCTCTACTTATCTCTCCCTCTTATAAGGTAAATACCACCTCCATCTATTCGCCCAGTTAGACGAGGCGCTCTGTTTCTGTCTCTTATAACCGCCCGGTCTCTCTCTGTGTCTGCAGGTCCGGATGCAGGCATTAAAGTGTTTCTCAGTCCTGGCCTATGAGAACTCTCAGGTCTCCATGACACTGGTGAATGGTGAGGACATATTCCTCTCCTCTGTTTGATTCTCTCTCCGTCTCTCTCTCTCTCTTGCTGACCTCTCTGTGTTTTCGTCACAGTGCTGGTGGATGGCGAGCTGCTCTCTCAGGTATTTGTCAGAATGATGCAAAGGGATCAACCCATCGACATGCAGCTAACAGCAGCCAAATGGTAAGTGACTTCAAACTGCTGTGATTAATACTCCATGCAGATTCTCCTCAGACCCTCACCTCTCCTCTTTTCTGTCGCAGTCTAACATACATGTGTCGAGCGGGAGCCATCAGGACCGATGACAGCTGCA
The DNA here is from genome assembly GCF_009762535.1 of Notolabrus celidotus. Lineage (NCBI taxonomy): Eukaryota > Metazoa > Chordata > Actinopteri > Labriformes > Labridae > Notolabrus > Notolabrus celidotus. The sequence goes on along the minus strand of NC_048281.1, from coordinate 35,905,161 downwards.
TAGTACTAAAGGTCAGGATCCTTTTTAAAATGTGTGCATCAATCAATCCAAACAGAGCAGGTCTAGACCGTACTCTATGTTCTATTATTAACAAAGACCCAACATCAAGACCGGATCAGATCCAGTCCCATCTTCCAGACAGGACTCAGTCTGATCTCATCTTAATCCACCATGAGCAGAGCACTTTGCAGCATTTAGCAAGTTACAGTGGCAAGGACAAACTTCCTTTAACAGGCAGAAACCTCCAGCAGGACCAGACTCATGTTAGACACACATCTGGAACCTACGAGACAAGGGAGCTCAGGGACTCCAGAAAGGTCTAAGAAAAGAGAAAAGAGAGGGAGACCAGAAGAAAGAAAAAGAGGAGACGGAATGACAGAAGGAAAAGACGGGATGAGAAAAAGACCTAAAGGATGAAGAAACATGGAAAGAACAAAGAGAGAAAGAAGGAAGGAATGAAAGAAAAAAAGAAAGACAGCAAGAAAGAAAAGTAAGAAGGAAGGAATGAACGGAAAGAAAGAAGAACAGAAAAGAAAGGATGAATAACAGACCCAAAAAAGGAATCTATGGCAGAGATCCAGAGGAACCTACGAGACAAGGGAGCTCAGGGACTCCAGAAAGGTCTATGGTTAGTAACTTTAATGGGACAGGAAGAGTTAAAGTGAGAGACAGGCAGAGAGAGGAGAGAGAGGGAAAGACAGGATCCCAGTGTGTCAGTCTAAGCCTATAGCAGCATAACTAAGACCTGGTCCAAGCCTGATCCAGCTCTAACTATAAGCTTTATCAAAAAGGAAAGTTTGAAGCCTACTCTTAAAAGTAGAGAGGGTGTCTGTCTCCCAGATGATTCCAAAGGAGAGGTTGCCTGATAACTGGAGGCTCTACCTCCCATACTATTTTTTTTTTTTCATGACTTCTTGTTTTTTCGTTTAGACCTTGCCGTGCCTCGTGCGGATGTGCAGTAAAGAGCACCTGCTGGAGGAGAGGGTGGAGGGTGCAGAGACGCTCGCCTACCTGATGGAGCCCGACGTGGAGCTGCAGAGGATCGCGAGCACCACGGATCACCTGGTGGCCATGCTGGCCGACTACTTCAAATACCCGAGCTCTGTGTCGGCCATCACTGACATCAAGAGGGTAAGTCAGAGGGTCTGAGGCGACATGTTTGTCAGACTAATGCCTCGACAGGACAACAAACTTGACTCCATGTGATACCTACACATGCATCCCATTCCTGATGCTCCTTGCAGCTCAGACCAGGATCAGACCAGGGCAAAATCCAAAGTGAATGACATGCATTAAAGCCGCTTCGGTTATCGCAGTGTGGACGACCCAGACTCTGATGCTGAAATTTTAATATCAACCTGATCATGAAGTCAAAGAATCTGTGCAGAGACAGTCTTGGCTTTGTGTAGGGAAGTTTCATGCCCCCCAAAAAAGCCCAAATGTCAGCCTCATTGTGGGGCAGGATTGAAATGTCAAGTCTCATCCTCCGGGGAGTTTGAATGTTTGAACAAAGTGTTGAATAGTTGTTGAGAGATTTCAGTCTGAACCGAATTGATGGACCGACAAACATTTAAATCCCAAGAGCAAAGACTGGAGCCCTGCTTCTAAATAATAAACAAGTCATGTTGTTAATGAACCAATCAGGAGCTTTTATTTATAAGAATTGAAGGCGTCCAGACAGCATGCAGACATTGTTGTTATGCTTTTTAATGAGCTCTGATGGAGTTACCCTTCACGTTTGTGGATGTAGTCATTAGCTGCTTTTGTCTTCTGCCGATAAGACTTATAAACATTGCAGTTCTCCCTTGTTGGAATCACACTGGAGGTAACTTCCTGCCTCCTCTCTCCTCTGCAGCTGGATCACGACCTGAAACACGCACACGAGCTGAGACAAGCTGCTTTCAAACTTTACGCCTCGCTGGGCTCCAACGACGAGGACATCCGAAAAAAGGTGACCTTTTCTTCCTCTGTATGTTTGTTTGCATTTATAATCCTTCACACGCTTCTTTATATTCTGATCCATCCTCCTGCTTTGTTTTTCCCTCCATCAGATCACAGAAACAGAAAACATGATGGACAGGATAGTCAGCGGCCTATCAGAGTCCAGCATCAAAGTCCGTTTGGCAGCTGTCAGGTAGGAGAGTCTCTATGAGCATTTCTGTAACATCTGACTCTGATATATTTTAAATAATGGGATGTAATTCTGCTCCTGAAACTACAGACACAAAATTATATTTTTAAGACTTGGGAATTGGTTTGAGTAGTATCGACCAATCAGGTGTCTGCAGGAAAAAACAGTCTGTATGGAGAGCAACAGCTGGTGTTCTAGAATTCTGACATCAAAGACAGAATTTTGGAATTCTGACATCAAAGACAGAATTCTAGAATTCTGACATCAAAGACAGAATTCTAGAATTCTGACATCAAAGACAGAATTCTAGAATTCTGACATCAAAGACAGAATTCTAGAATTCTGACATCAAAGACAGAATTTTGGAATTCTGACATCTAAGACAGAATTCTAGAATTCTGACATCAAAGACAGAATTCTGGAATTCTGACATCAAAGACAGAATTCTAGAATTCTGACATCAAAGACAGAATTTTGGAATTCTGACATCAAAGACAGAATTCTAGAATTCTGACATCAAAGACAGAATTCTAGAATTCTGACATCAAAGACAGAATTTTGGAATTCTGACATCAAAGACAGAATTTTGGAATTCTGACATCAATGCAACCACTGGTTGCCTGTGCATTTTAGAGTCCATTTTAAGATTATTTTATTTGTTTTTAAATCTTTAAATGGTCTCGCCCCGCCCTACCTCTCTGAGCTGATCCATCTCTATGCCCCTGCTCGGTGCCTCAGGTCAGCTGATCAGCTGCTCCTGGAGGTACCGAGGTCCAAGCGGAAGCTCAGGGGGGATAGGGCTTTTTCTGTCGCTGCTCCCAAACTGTGGAACGATCTTCCTTTAGCCGTCAGACAAGCCCCCTCACTGTCCACTTTTAAAAGTCGTCTTAAAACCCATTTTTATTCCCTGGCTTTCGACTCAGCATGAGACCCTGCTCTTGTTTCAGTGCCTTTTTATTTTTATTTTTTAACTTTATTTTATCTTATTGTTCTTATTGATTTTATGATTTTATTGTTTGTTTTTATCCATTATGTTTCTGTACAGCACTTTGTGTCCGACTGCTGTTGTTCTTAAAGTGCTTTATAAATAAAGTTGAGTTGAGTTGAGTTGAAAGACAGAATTCTAGAATTTTGACTTAAAAGACAGAATTCTAGAATTCTGACATCAAAGACAGAATTCTAGAATTCTGACATCAAAGACAGAATTCTAGAATTTTGACTTCAAAGACAGAATTCTGAGAAAAAGCAGTAAAAAACACTTGAGGAAACTTTTCATTCATGCCACTGTGTGACTAAAGCTCGTATCTCTCTTCATTTTTCCAAGTTGATCTTATATTCTGAACTTTTATTTTACATTTATTTAACACTTATTTTAGGTACATTGTATGACCTTACATGTTGTCTTTAGGTGTGCTTTATAAATGAGCTGTGCGATGTTTTCTACCCTTCATATTTTTGAGTCATTCCTTGTTTTTTTTTCTGCAGGTGTCTCCACAGTCTTTCCCGGTCGGTGCAGCAGCTGAGGACTTCCTTCCATGACCATGCGGTGTGGAAACCTCTCATGAAGGTGTGTGTTAGGCTGAATGAAGTCTTAGATAAAGATAATATATTTATTCACACACATTGTTTACCAGTGATCTTTTGTGTTGTGTAGCTGCTTCAGAACGCTCCAGATGAAGTCCTGGTCATGGCTTCTTCCACACTATGCAATCTACTGCTGGAGTTCTCCCCCAGCAAAGAGGTACACACAGACACAGACACACACACACACAAATACACACACACATGCTGATAGAAGAAAGAGAAGTGAGTCCTTTACTTTAATATAAGGAACATTTTCCCATGTCTCTGCAGCCCATCCTGGAGTCTGGGGTGATCGAGTTACTATGCAGTCTGACCCAGAGTGACAGTCCAGCTCTGAGGGTCAACGGGATCTGGGCCTTGATGGTAAGATGATTATTCTTTCATATTTTATTTTACTGTCCGGCTTCTTTGAATCTTATCTATGTGGGTATGGAGAGCAAAAGCAGGAGGAACACAATCCAGCGTAATGACATCCCGGCTCCTGTTCTAGATCAAACATTTACACTGAGACACTAATCTGTCTTTAGTGACGCAGCATCAAGCAATCAGTGTTTAGATTTCCTGACTTCCCTGAACGCAGCATCAGAAATGATGGATCCCACCTCCATTCAACAAACAAACATTGTAGACGTAGTTTTCTTCTCCTCTTGAGGACAGACCTGACAAAGCTTGACTTTGGACTTTTGACTAATCTGCATCATGATGTTGTTATTTCAGCAAACTGAAGACCCGTTAATTACAAGAACATCACAAGAACATCAGTTTCTGTTTCAGGTTCATACCACTGAAGGAAGCCAGAGGGAAGCCTCTGTGGAACTGTTTACAGTGAAACTGAGACTCACAGACTTATCTGGAGGGACAGATGTCTGAAGTGGCACTCACTAAGACTTTAATGAAACATGTCTGTGTTGTCTCCTGTGTGTGTCTTTGTTCAGAACATGGCGTTCCAGGCCGATCAGAAGGTGAAGGTGGAGATAGTTCGGTGTTTGGGTACAGAGCAGTTATTCCGCCTGCTGTCGGACCCCGACACCAACGTGCTGATGAAGACGCTCGGTTTGCTGAGGAATCTGCTGTCAACACGCCCAGTGAGAGAAACACACACACACAGACATGACTAGAGACATAAAGCTTGATCCCTAACCCTCAATATTTTTAACATAAAACAGAAGGTGGTGTGCATTTATGTCTGGTCTTAGCTGAGACTCTAAAGGATCTCTGTGCTGTTATTTCAAAGTAAAATAGCAGCATGATGTTGCTGAACATGTTTAGCTCTTCCCAAATCCACTTCATGGAAAACATTTTAGTCTGAAAGCACCTGCAGAGGTAAAGTAGCGCCCCTTCTAGGTCTGTAAATAGACCGTAATGGTTTTCAGGTGCAGTCAGGTGTCCCGAGGGGGCTTTAATGGCATGTTGCAGAGAAGTTGTAGCAGCGACCTTGAGCGCTCCACACTCCCTGACCCTCTCTGTGGATCTGAACTCCTCTGTGTGTGCTGAATTAGCATAAATCCTGCAGATATCTTAAATCCAGGGTGCATACTGATTCTATCCTCTCGTGTGTCGCCAGCACATCGACCAGATCATGAGCTCTCACGGGAAGCAGATCATGCAGGCAGTGACCCTCATCCTGGAGGCAGAGCACAGTATAGAGGTCAAAGAGCAGGTGAGAGCCCGGTGATGGTTTCATGCAGGATTCATCATGTGCAGTTTGACATTCTGCAGATATGATCACAGAGTCTCTGAGGTCTGTCCTCTGCAAAATGACAATAACGTGTTCTCTCTTCCTCGTCAGACTCTGTGCATACTCGCCAACATCGCTGACGGCAACACAGCAAAGGAACTCATCATGACCAACGACGACATGCTCCAGAAAATCAAATACTACATGGTACGTTTTTTTTCTCTGAGTCATCTCTACATAAAACTGATCACGAGTTCTCATGTGAAGCTTGTAATTCTTCTGACTTCCTGTTCCTGCAGGGGCACTCGAATGTGAAACTGCAGCTCGCCGCCACCTTCTGCATCTCTAACCTTATCTGGAATGAGGAAGATGGTAAGTGACGCGACACACGGAGTGAAGGAGAGAAGAAGAAGAAAGGGGGGGCAGGTTCAGAGGGTCCTCGATGTTATCGAGAGACACGGCCGTCCTCGTGTGCAGGGGTGTGCATTACCTGCAGGAATCAAGGTGGTCACGTTAGCTTGGTTAGCATTATGATAGAATGCTAACAAGACCTTTTATTCTTATATTATACGAGGTGGTGTGACAATAGACCAATCAATCAATGTTTAAGAAGTTATCAAGCATAAACAAATACAACAAATAAATAAATAAATAAAAATTGATAAGTAAATAAAATAAATGAAAATAAATAAATAAATACATAAAAATTGAAAAAGTAAATAAAATAAATAAATGAAAATGAATAAATAAATAAAAATAAATAAAAATTGATAAGTAGATAAGATAAATAAATAAAATAAATACATGAAAATAAATAAATAAAAATAAATAATTTAAAAATGATAAGTAAATAAAGTAAATAAATAAACAAATAAAAATGGATTAGTCAATAAAAGCATTAAAAGGACAATAAAAGGTTTTCAGAATAAGAGGACGACATCACATTGGGAAAAAGTGAAAAGGATAAATTAGGAACATGAAAAAATAATAATTTATACAATAAATAATCAAATACAATTTAAAATAATTAATTAGTTGGATAATATCTAATAATAATAATAATACAATAGAAGTCAAAGCGGTTTAAAGGATGAAGTCACATAAAGTCTGTGAAAATGTGTTTTCAGAAGAGATTTAAAAGATGTCACAGATGGATGAATATCTTCTCCTCACCTCTGTCGTGTGTCTTCAGGTTCTCAGGAGCGCCAGGACAAGCTGAGAGAGATGGGCTTTGTGGACATCCTGCACAAACTCACCCAGGCCTCAGACCCAAACCTCAGTGACAGGTGAGTCTCATGAACCATCAGATGTTGTTAAGTGTCTGAACACGGCGGACTCACTGTGTTTGTCTCTCTCAGGGCGAAGACGGCGATGCAGCAGTACTTAGCGTGACTACGGAGGACGCCGATCCCGTACTGCCAGCCTCACTAACAGTCGTGGGGAGGACGCCTGCTGTCGGTCCTTTTGTTTCTGGTTTTGTTGCACAAAGACACCTTTTTTCTTTCTTTGGACTCGTGGCTGTCCTCCCTTCACCTCCCTCCCACCTCCAACTACCACCTCAACAGTTTTGCTCACTCCAGACCTCCGTCTTGGAGACTCTGAGACCGTGGTTGTTTGGAAATCAACGGTTAGGAGTTCGGAGGGGTCTGCTTATTTTTCTTTTCAACAATGAAGTGAATTTTTTCCTTTGGGACTTTGTGATTTTCTGTTTTTTTGTTTCTTTATTTTTTGGCGTGCAGCAGCTTGAAAAACCAGCACCGCTGTCTCGATGCTTTTGGACTCGTGACGGAGGAGGTTCTGGTCTCAGAGATGAGGAGGTTTGACTCATGAGCAGGGCTGTTGGACAGTTCCCAGTTTTATTTTTTTAATTCTTAATTAATATTACTATTAATATTTCCTTAAGGCATCACAAGCAAGGACACATTTGGAGAAAAAACACAGACTGCCTATTTTGAAATTTTGGGTGTTTTTTTGTGGATACATACCTCGTAAATATATAAATATATATAAATATAAACATAAATATATATTTTTGGATTCTTATTTTTCCCCTGAACCTCTGTTTGTTCCACTCACCGTCTCTGAGCCGTGTGTCTCTGCACCGCCGGAGGAATCCGCTGCTGCAGCCTGCAGGACTCACGGTCTGTGGACGTGAACATAGGATAAGAAATGTAACTCCCTGTTTCAGTTTCGGTTCTCCTCACTGTTGTGGTTCTGCGTGCACTGGAGCCTTCACTTCACTCCTGTCCGACATCCTTATAATCCCAATGGGAAATGTAGTTCCAGAGTGCTGACTCTGACCTGCCCGGTTACTAATTAACAGGCATGAGTACACAGAACACCACAGATAAGAGGATGCATGTGTTCTCACACCTCATTTGAATCATGTCTGCTGCTGTTCCTGCACTCTCTGCAGCCCCCCTCCATCTTTTTTTTTAAAGGGATGATGAAAGCTTCTGTTTCCATCCTCGAGCATGTACAGAGTAACTGTAGGGAAATAAAGAACTATGTGAGACCGGATCCTGGAGGACGAGGTGCTGAGTGCATCCACAGCAGCAGAGTCCAGCACTATGTTTTGATCCATCCCTCTAATATTTTCTTCTCTCATCAGGATATTTCTAGAGTGTTGTTCCCTGACATTTCACACCTTACTGAATCTCTGATAGAATGAATGTTACCATTGAAAATATATGCAGACCTGAAGAAGGATGTCTTCTGTGTTGCGTCTTATTTCCTAGTCTCATGTTGAGAGAGGTTTTTGTGCATCACCTTCAAATCCCCGACCGGGTACAAGATCCAGGTTTTGTTGAGTCCTCTGGCTCTCTAATGAGAGGATGCTTCTGAATCTGTTGAGTTTAAAAAATGACTGCTGGAGAAGAACATTGATTTCTTTATTAATGTCATCAATCGTTCGTAAATGTTGCTTCTTTATATGTTTTTTGCACAGCTGAAAATTATACATGCATCATTTTTAGCTACTTGTATTTGCAGATGAAGTTGCAACATGCGTTTAAAATTTAGTTCAAAAGCCCCTGCTAGGGGGGTAGTACTTTTCAAAGGTCCCGGGACTTTCAGGGGGCGGGGCCTGCAATGCTGAACGTTTTCTGATTGGTAGATTAACCTCAGTGTTTTTATTCCTCCCTCCGTCCACAATAACATCACACACATCTGTGATTCTCTTGATTTCTCTTTCTTTCATTAGTTTTTATTTGTTCTATCTTGTTTGTATGTGTGTGTACTTTTCAAAAGAAGAAGCTGTGATTCTCTTGATTTAGCAGCTTGTAACAGTAGTCTTCTCTCAGCCCACCGTGAATGCGTCTCTCCTCCCGGTGTTCCACTTTTAAAAGTGACCCTGTAAACTGGAGACCTTCAGCTGAACGTGTCAGTGTTTGTGGAGTTTACACAGCTGTTGAAACACAGAGGGAGTTCCTGGGAATGCAAACTAGTTTAGTTTTTATTAAGATTTCAAAATATCCTCATCAGATATTTAATGATGGTCTAAAGACGTTTATGAGGGATGCATCCGGCTGAGAGTCTCCAGTTAACAGGGTCGCTCTTTAAACCAAGACACCGGGCGATCTCTGCGATCACGGCTTTTTGAGTTCAAAAGGATTTTAAAGCCGTGTTGAAACGTCTTTGCTACTCGCGCTTATCTCCTCTCACGTGTTGATTCAGTGAATCCATCTGTGATGAAATATAGCACCATCTAAAACAGACCAGCTGAGTCTCTTCATGCTAACAGGCTAACTGTTGTGTTGCTCATAATGATACCTGCCTGTCCGTCTGCTTCTATGGTGTCATCTGTGATGAATGGCATTCCTCTTTGTGTTACTGCCCTCTACTGGTCTGGTGGTGTAGTGCAGTTACTTTTTATTTCCTCAATACATCACTAGCCTGATTTACACAATCTACCCGGGGCTTCAGCCCGTGGTCCAAACGCAGACAACAATGGGGGACCAGGAACCTTTTAGTTCAGGGGATAGTAGTTCTGGGGGCTAAAAGACCCCGGAACTCTTGGTCCAAATGCATCCTAAGGACATTAAAGCCTTAACCGTATCACTGTGGTTTGACACCTCCTCCCTTGCAGTGGTTAATCTTTCTGTTTGACTCAGTAATAAAAATAAGAATTTGTATTTTGAGTAGAAATATCTTCTATCCCAAAGCAATTCTCATCTTTTCGAGTACAGTCACGGCACATTAAGAAGCCAGCGTCTCCCGAGAGAAGCACAAGAGCCTTGAGCTTTTATGAAACAACACTTCTTTATTGTTTACAGTTTGTAATCCTGGTAAAGTTTTATGTAACAGCAGTCATTAATAAAACACGTCCAAATCCCAGCAGCCTCCAATAGAGCGGGCGCTTTGTCTCATCCCAAAGTCCCGTCTGGTCTCCACAGCTCAAAAGCAGGCACATTCCTCATGCAAAAAAAGCTGTGACATGCATTTGAGTCTATCCCTTTTTGTACCCCCGACCCCGACCCCGACCCCCCCCCCTCCCCAAGAGTAACCAACAAGATCAGAACTCCACAGGCGTCAACAGGAGATCTGCTCGTTGAATCTTTCAGAGTCCACATAGTCCCGTTACAGAAAATAGAAAGCAGAAATCTGTCTTTGTTACAGGCGACGAGGCGCACAAAACACCCGTCAAAGAAAAATACATGTACAGAAGTCCTGAGACCTCCGAGGTGAAGAAGCCTGGGTATTGTAGTTTTCGGGTTAGGCTGTAGTCTCGTACCAGCGTAAAGCTCAGTGTTTGGCAAAGGGGCTGAGATGATGAGAATGTGTTCAAATATGCTTCATGTGTGCTACATAAAAACTGGGAGAGCGCATCCTGTTTCATCTTTAAGTCACGTTTCCACCAAATTCACCAGGAACCTTTAAGTTACTGATTATCAAGGAGCTAAAAGGTTCCTTCTGCCTGCTTGTGTTTCAATCCTGCTTCAGCAGACTGGCCTTCCTGATTTTTTATTAATGCACTGCCTAAAATAAAGATCTACTTGTTTTGAGAGTAAAATAGTTCCTGGAACAATGTAAGAACCTGGTTCCTGTATTGGAAAATGAGCATAGTTTCCCAAAAGGTTCCCAGTCTAGCTGCAAGGTTTTAAAACGGTGGCTTGAATAAAGTTCTGCATGAATCAGGGAGAATTAAATAGTGCTGCATTTGTTTGAGGTAAAATAAAGTTCCTGGAACTAAATGTAGAATCTAATAAATGCAGTAGAAATGCACTTTGTACTAAAAAAAAAAGGTTCTTGTAACTAAATGGTGTTGAAATAAAGTTCTACAAATATCTAAAAGAGCATAAAGAAGTTCTGAAACGAAATTCAGAACCTGCTATCTGCATCAAAGATCTTCCAAAAGTTCCTGGTGGCCAAATAAACTTTTGCATGCACCAAAAAGAATCACTAAGCCTTGCACTGGCGTGAGGAACTAAGTACCTCATCTTTGCAGTGGTTCTCAACTCTTTCAAAGGTTTTAGTCTCTAACTCTCGCCGGCTGCAGATTTAAAAATAAAGTTCAACTTCTATCAAACAGAAACATGTAGCGCTCCAGTCCCTGTAACTAAATTTAGAACCTGGTTCCTGCAAATGAAATGCACTTAGTTCTTCCAAAGCCAAAGGTTCCTGGTCTCTGTTTCTGTGGCTTCAGATTTTCAAAACGGTGGCAAGAATAAAATCATGCATGTACCAAAATTAAATATTAAGCTCAGCTTCTTTGACAAGGGAATAAAGTCCCTGGAACTAAATTAAGAATGTGGTTCTTGCAGAAAAGGTCCTTGAAAAGGTTCCTAGTTATGGTTCCTGTGTCATCAGAATTCAAAATAGTGGCGAGGTGGTTGTTCTGTGACGACCTTTGGGATAGAGTAATGTTTTCAGAGCTAAATGAAGGGCTTGGTTCCTGCAGTTGAAATACTCTTAATTCTCAAAGGTTCCTGGTTGCTTTTTGTGGTGGAAACGTGGCTTTAAGACAGTAAACCTCCCTCCCTCCCTCCCTCCCTCTCGCCTGTCTCTGACATGCAAAATAACTTCTCATTGCTTTCAAAAAATAAATCACTTCTCCTCCATAAATAAATAAATAACTTAGATAAAGGTGCTCATGGTCTCTGAGGGTGACACTGATGGCTGTCTGTGTAAAAGTTTGGATCCAGATGTGTTCCTGTAGGTAACAGGTGAGGACTGTGGTGGAGTCTCATGTCTTTATGTGGAGAAGGCACGAATGGCTGGATGGCTAAAGCTCAGGAGTGATGTGGGAGTTCTTGCTATACAATCTGATTGGCTGGTTGTAAACAGTCATGATGGTGACGAACAGATATATATGGCTGCTGATTATGATTCTAGAGGTTCCCCCGCGCTTCTCTTGCCTTTGTCTTTGGCACACGTCCCGGTGGCTAACTCAGACGTATACCTCCAATAAGTGAAGTATCTCTGCGTGTTAGCATCCTCCACTTCAAACTTTCATTACAGGGAAGGAAAATGTGGGCAGGTTGAAACAGATTTGACCATCTTTATGCAAAAATAAGCAAAAGGAATGACTCTGAGGAGATGATTTGATGCCAGCCGGGTGTTTACCTCCTCCAATAATCCCATGATGAAGCCTTCCAGATGATGCAACCTGATGTGATGGAGACTGAATGACACGTTTACATTCCTAGTGGCATCTCGAACCGTCCGGCTCCAGCAAAGACGTGACTTCCACCTCAGACGTGTGTTCTCTGAAGAGGAGACGACTAAAAAAAGAAATCAACATTTAAAGGAGCTCAGTCGTCTCCACGGGTGAAATGAACCAGCTGTAAAGACGTTTCCTGGTCCTGTGTGTCCCAGCAGCTGCAGAGCGACTGTTGCTACTGAAGTCCTGATGCTGTGTGCTGCTGCAGCTCTGGCGGATCAGCGAAGGTAAACACACCTTCACACTGATGTGCTGACAGCTGCGTCCAGTCGTGGGCCGACTTCTGTTTCCTGTTCCTCCTTTGTTCTGCCGTTTTGTCTCCTCTTGGTTTTCGTTTCATGCAGACGACGTCTCCCCGGTTTCTTTATTTCCTCTCCTTTGTCACCTTTCACCTCTGCTCGGTTCACTCGTTCATAACCCCGGTTCCTCTTCATCAATGAAGCTGATGTGCTCCGTGGAGGATCTGTCCTCCTCCATCTGTGATCCCCACTCCTGCATCTCCACCTCCTGCGGGGGAGTCGTAGGTTTTGCCTCCCTGCAGTGCAGCTGGGACTTGCACCAAGGTGGAGTCTGGGTGCCTCTCCTCGTAGAGTCCAAAGACACGGGCAGGGACTGGGTGGAGGGGTGGAAGGGGGCGGTTGGGGGAGAGACGAGAGGTACGGACGGGGAAGGTCTCAGCCGAGAGTCTCCGGGGGAGGCTGTGAGGGACGGAGGAGCTGAGCAGTGGGAGGAGGAGGGAGGAGGAGGAGGTGGGGTGTCTTGGGAGGGAGGCCGAGGGAGGTGGCCTCGGCTGGTGCAGCTACCAGGTCGGGACAGGTGGGGGCCTTGGCATGGAGAGAGAGATGAAGAGGAGGAGAGAGACATTGAGAAAGAAAGCGAAGGTGAAGGAGTGCGGGAAACCAAAGGGGGCTGGTCCTGCAGGGGGGGCAGAATCATCCCATTACTGGGGGAGGCATGGGGGCTCCGCGGGGCAGGGGATCCTTCAGGAAGTCTGTCCTGAGGCGGGGGGAAGTTGGAGTGGAGGCTCTGAAGTTTGGATGGGGGCTGTGGGGGGGATGAAGGAGAGGAGCTAGGCCTTTGTGGTGAATGAGGAGTGGGCAGAAGGCAACCCGGCAGGTCCACCCCCTCCAGGTCCCCGCTGTCCAACAGGGAGTGAGTGTCCGGTCTCTGCAGGGGACAGGGTGTGGAGGAGGGTGGGACCATGAGGCAGGTGCTCGTCGATAACTGGCTGGCACTGCTCGGGGGCGGGGTGAAATTTGGCATCATGTTCATCAGGATTGGCTGCGGCAGAGCGGTTTGGAGGAGGGGCTTGAGGAGGCGTGTCATTTCCTGCAGCTCCTGGCTGAGCGTGGAGACTTGTTTGGAGAGACTGTTCATCTTTGGAGAGAGAGAGAGAGAGAGAGAGAGAGAGAGAGAGAGAGAGAGAGAGAGAGAGAAATCTCAATCTATGCAAACACAATCCTGACTGTCTAAGTGCCCTAGTGCCCCTCTAGAATGCTCCCAACATGCAGGCCTGCTCATCGTACCTAAAGTCTCTGAAAGTAGTATGGGAGGTAGAGCCTTCAGTTATCAGGCCCCTCTCCTTTGGAATCATCTAACAGTCAGTGTCCGGGAGGCAGACACCCTCTCTACTTTTAAGAGTAGGCTTCAAACTTTCCTTTTTGATAAAGCTTATAGTTAGAGCTGGATCAGGCTTGGACCAGCTCTTAATCATACTGGTATAGGCTCAGACTGCTAAAGGCTTAGACTGCTTTAGGCTCCATCCATCCATCCATCTATTTTCTTCTGCTTATCCGGGGGTCGGGTCCTGGAGGTAGCAGTCCAAACAAATTGACCCAGACATCCCTCTCCCCAGCAACACTTTCCAGCTCCTCCTTGGGAATCCCTTCACCGAGTACTGGGCCTTCTCCCTGCTTTAGGCTCAGACTTCTAAAGGCTTAGACTGCTTTAGGCTTAGACTGCCAGGGAGAACTGACACACTGGGATCCTGTCTTTCCCTCTCTCTGCCTGTCTCTCGCTTTAACTCTTCCTGTCCCATTAAAGTCACTAACCATAGACCTTTCTGGAGTCCCTGAGCTCCCTTGTCTCGTAGGTTCCTCTGGATCTCTGCTGCTGTGGACGTGCCAGACTCCAGCTGCTACAACTACTACTATCCATCTCCCCATTATCATCTCTCTCTCTCTCTCTCTCTCTCTCTCTCTCTCTCTCTCTCTCTCTCTCTCTCTTCATCTCCCTCTATCCCTCTCTCCAACTCAGCAGATGTGTGTCTAACATGAGTCTGGTCCTGCTGGAAGGCAGAGTTTGGTAAATACTTCCAAAATAACAGACGCATAGGGAGAGCTCATTTGTCGGATAGTAATTACAGCTTTCAGGAATAAATAAGCTTCATCTCTGTCATTATAAATCAGCACTCACCTCCTCACTCAGTTTGGACACGCTCTGCTTGATCTCAGAGTGATCCCGGCTCCCTGCACACAACAAACAAACAAACAAACAAACACACATCAATATTAAAGCTGGAGGAGAAACACTGCAGTGTGTCCAAAACTACAAGAAGAAGAAAGGGAAAACTTCAAGCCAGAGAGAGACTGAACTTGATGCTGGAAGGTCTGAAACATCACAGCTCAAACTTTGCTGTGATTTCTGAGATCATTCGAGTTTAAAGATCTTGAAAACATAATTTAAAAAAAAGCTTAGCTGAGCCGGTAGCTTCTACCGTTTCAAAGGTTAAATGACACGTTTTATAAAGGTCTGCACGATCTTTCTCCTCTGGATATTAACATCTTTTGTTCATTTCCAAACCTAATCCTAACCCTAACCCTAACCCTAATCCTAACCCTAACCCTAACCCTAACCCTAATCCTAACCCTAATCCTAACCCTAATCGTAACCCTAACCCTAACCCTAACCCTAATCCTAACCCTAACCCTAACCCCTAACCCTAATCCTAACCCTAACCCTAACCCTAACCCTAACCCTAATCCTAACCCTAACCCTAACCCTAACCCTAATCCTAACCCTAATCCTAACCCTAATCGTAACCCTAACCCTAACCCTAACCCTAATCCTAACCCTAACCCTAACCCTAATCCTAACCCTAACCCTAACCCTAACCCTAACCCTAATCCTAACCCTAACCCTAATCCTAACCCTAACCCTAACCCCTAACCCTAACCCCAACTCCTAACCCTAACCCTAACCCTAACCCCTAACCCCTAACCTTAACCCTAACCCTAACCCTAACCCCTAACCTTAACCCTAACCCTAACCCCTAACCTTAACCCTAATCCTAACCCTAACCCTAACCCTAACCCTAATCATAACCCTAACCCTAACCCTAACCCCTAACCCTAACCCTAACCCTAACCCTAATCCTAACCCTAACCCTAACCCTAATCGTAACCCTAACCCCAACCCTAATCGTAACCCTAACCCTAACCCTAACCCTAATCGTAACCCTAACCCTAACCCTAATCGTGACCCAAACCCTAACCCTAACCCTAATCGTAACCCTAACCCTAACCCTAACCCTAATCGTAACCCTAACCCTAACCCTAACCCTAATCGTAACCCTAACCCTAAACCTAGTCATAACCCTAACCCTAACCCTAACCCTAATCGTAACCCTAACCCTAAACCTAACCCTAGTCATAACCCTAACCCTAATCGTAACCCTAACCCTAACCCTAACCCTAGTCATAACCCTAACCCTAACCCTAGCCCTAATCGTAACCCTAACCCTAATCGTAACCCTAACCCTAAACCTAACCCTAGTCATAACCCTAACCCTAATTGTAACCCTAACCCTAACCCTAACCCTAGTCATAACCCTAACCCTAACCCTAACCCTAACCCTAATCGTAACCCTAACCCTAACCCTAACCCTAACCCTAGTCATAACCCTAACCCTAACCCTAACCCTAACCCTAATCGTAACCCTAACCCTAATTGTAACCCTAATCCTAACCCTAACCCTAATCGTAACCCTAACCCTAACCCTAACCCTAACCCTAGTCATAACCCTAACCCTAACCCTAACCCTAACCCTAATCGTAACCCTAACCCTAACCCTAATCGTAACCCTAACCCTAACCCTAACCCTAACCCTAACCCTAGTCATAACCCTAACCCTAATTGTAACCCTAATCCTAACCCTAACCCTAATCGTAACCCTAACCCTAACCCTAACCCTAACCCTAGTCATAACCCTAACCCTAACCCTAACCCTAACCCTAATCGTAACCCTAACCCTAACCCTAATCGTAACCCTAACCCTAACCCTAACCCTAACCCTAGTCATAACCCTAACCCTAACCCTAACCCTAATCGTAACCCTAACCCTAACCCTAACCCTAACCGTAGTCATAACCCTAACCCTAACCCTAACCCTAACCCTAATCGTAACCCTAACCCTAACCCTAGTCATAACCCTAACCCTAACCCTAATCGTAACCCTAACCCTAACCCTAACCCTAACCCTAACCCTAGTCATAACCCTAACCCTAACCCTAATCGTAACCCTAACCCTAACCCTAACCCTAGTCATAACCCTAACCCTAACCCTAACCCTAATCGTAACCCTAACCCTAATTGTAACCCTAATCCTAACCCTAACCCTAACCCTAACCCTAACCCTAGTCATAACCCTAACCCTAACCCTAACCCTAACCCTAATCGTAACCCTAACCCTAACCCTAACCCTAACCCTAGTCATAACCCTAACCCTAACCCTAACCCTAATCGTAACCCTAACCCTAACCCTAACCCTAACCCTAACCCTAGTCATAACCCTAACCCTAATTGTAACCCTAATCCTAACCCTAACCCTAATCGTAACCCTAACCCTAACCCTAACCCTAACCCTAGTCATAACCCTAACCCTAACCCTAACCCTAACCCTAATCGTAACCCTAACCCTAACCCTAATCGTAACCCTAACCCTAACCCTAACCCTAACCGTAGTCATAACCCTAACCCTAACCCTAACCCTAATCCTAACCCTAACCCTAATCCTAACCCTAACCCTAACCCTAACCCTAACCCTAGTCATAACCTTAACCCTAATCGTAACCCTAACCCTAACCCTAATCGTAACCCTAACCCTAATCGTAACCCTAACCCTAATCGTAACCCTAACCCTAACCCTAATCGTAACCCTAACCCTAATCGTAACCCTAACCCTAACCCTAATCGTAACCCTAACCCTAACCCTAATCGTAACCCTAACCCTAATCGTAACCCTAACCCTAACCCTAACCCTAATCGTAACCCTAACCCTAACCCTAACCCTAATCATAACCCTAATCCTAATCCTAACCCTAACCCTAACCCTAACCCTAACCCTAGTCATAACCCTAACCCTAACCCTAACCCTAACCCTAGTCATAACCCTAACCCTAACCCTAACCCTAACCCTAACCCTAATCGTAACCCTAACCCTAACCCTAATCGTAACCCTAACCCTAACCCTAATCGTAACCCTAACCCTAACCCTAACCCTAATCATAACCCTAATCCTAATCCTAACCCTAACCCTAACCCTAACCCTAGTCATAACCCTAACCCTAACCCTAACCCTAACCCTAGTCATAACCCTAACCCTAACCCTAACCCTAACCCTAGTCATAACCCTAACCCTAACCCTAATCGTAACCCTAACCCTAACCCTTATCGTAACCCTAACCCTAACCCTAACCCTAGTCATAACCCTAACCCTAACCCTAATCGTAACCCTAACCCTAACCCTAGTCATAACCCTAACCCTAACCCTAACCCTAATCGTAACCCTAACCCTAATCGTAACCCTAACCCTAACCCTAGTCATAACCCTGACCCTAACCCTAACCCTAACCCTAATCGTAACCCTAACCCTAACCCTAATCGTAACCCTAACCCTAACCGTAGTCATAACCCTAACCCTAACCCTAACCCTAACCCTAACCCTAACCCTAGTCATAACCTTAACCCTAACCCTAACCCTAATCCTAACCCTAACCCTAATCCTAACCCTAACCCTAACCCTAGTCATAACCCTAACCCTAACCCTAATCCTAACCCTAACCCTAACCCTAATCGTAACCCTAATCGTAACCCTAACCCTAACCCTAATCATAACCCTAACCCTAATCGTAACCCTAACCCTAACCCTAATCGTAACCCTAACCCTAACCCTAATCGTAACCCTAACCCTAACCCTAACCCTAGTCATAACCCTAACCCTAACCCTAACCCTAATCGTAACCCTAACCCTAACCCTAATCGTAACCCTAACCCTAACCCTAACCCTAGTCATAACCCTAACCCTAACCCTAATCGTAACCCTAACCCTAGTCATAACCCTGACCCTAACCCTAACCCTAACCCTAATCGTAACCCTAACCCTAACCCTAATCGTAACCCTAATCCTAATCCTAACCCTAACCCTAACCCTAACCCTAACCCTAGTCATAACCTTAACCCTAACCCTAACCCTAATCCTAACCCTAACCCTAATCCTAACCCTAACCCTAACCCTAGTCATAACCCTAACCCTAACCCTAACCCTAGTTATAACCCTAACCCTAACCCTAATCGTAACCCTAACCCTAACCCTAACCCTAATCATAACCCTAATCCTAATCCTAACCCTAACCCTAACCCTAACCCTAGTCATAACCCTAACCCTAACCCTAACCCTAGTCATAACCCTAACCCTAACCCTAACCCTAACCCTAGTCATAACCCTAACCCTAACCCTAACCCTAATCGTAACCCTAACCCTAATCCTAACCCTAACCCTAACCCTAACCCTAACCCTAGTCATAACCTTAACCCTAATCGTAACCCTAACCCTAACCCTAATCGTAACCCTAACCCTAATCGTAACCCTAACCCTAATCGTAACCCTAACCCTAACCCTAATCGTAACCCTAACCCTAATCGTAACCCTAACCCTAACCCTAATCGTAACCCTAACCCTAATCGTAACCCTAACCCTAACCCTAATCGTAACCCTAACCCTAATCGTAACCCTAACCCTAACCCTAATCGTAACCCTAACCCTAATCGTAACCCTAACCCTAACCCTAACCCTAACCCTAATCGTAACCCTAACCCTAACCCTAACCCTAGTTATAACCCTAACCCTAACCCTAATCGTAACCCTAACCCTAACCCTAACCCTAATCATAACCCTAATCCTAATCCTAACCCTAACCCTAACCCTAACCCTAACCCTAGTCATAACCCTAACCCTAACCCTAACCCTAACCCTAGTCATAACCCTAACCCTAACCCTAACCCTAACCCTAATCGTAACCCTAACCCTAACCCTAATCGTAACCCTAACCCTAATCGTAACCCTAACCCTAACCCTAACCCTAACCCTAATCGTAACCCTAACCCTAACCCTAACCCTAACCCTAGTTATAACCCTAACCCTAACCCTAATCGTAACCCTAACCCTAACCCTAACCCTAGTCATAACCCTAACCCTAACCCTAACCCTAATCCTAATCCTAACCCTAACCCTAACCCTAACCCTAACCCTAGTCATAACCCTAACCCTAACCCTAACCCTAACCCTAGTCATAACCCTAACCCTAACCCTAACCCTAATCGTAACCCTAACCCTAACCCTAATCGTAACCCTAACCCTAACCCTAACCCTAGTCATAACCCTAACCCTAACCCTAATCGTAACCCTAACCCTAACCCTAGTCATAACCCTAACCCTAACCCTAACCCTAATCGTAACCCTAACCCTAATCGTAACCCTAATCGTAACCCTAACCCTAACCCTAGTCATAACCCTGACCCTAACCCTAACCCTAACCCTAATCGTAACCCTAACCCTAACCCTAATCGTAACCCTAATCCTAATCCTAACCCTAACCCTAACCCTAACCCTAGTCATAACCTTAACCCTAACCCTAACCCTAATCCTAACCCTAACCCTAATCCTAACCCTAACCCTAACCCTAGTCATAACCCTAACCCTAACCCTAATCCTAACCCTAACCCTAACCCTAATCGTAACCCTAATCGTAACCCTAACCCTAACCCTAATCGTAACCCTAACCCTAATCGTAACCCTAACCCTAACCCTAATCGTAACCCTAACCCTAACCCTAATCGTAACCCTAACCCTAACCCTAATCGTAACCCTAACCCTAACCCTAACCCTAACCCTAACCCTAACCCTAATCGTAACCCTAACCCTAATCGTAACCCTAACCCTAACCCTAACCCTAACCCTAATCGTAACCCTAACCCTAACCCTAATCGTAACCCTAACCCTAATCGTAACCCTAACCCTAACCCTAATCGTAACCCTAACCCTAACCCTAATCGTAACCCTAACCCTAACCCTAACCCTAACCCTAGTCATAACCCTAACCCTAACCCTAATCCTAACCCTAACCCTAACCCTAACCCTAGTCATAACCTTAACCCTAATCGTAACCCTAACCCTAACCCTAATCATAACCCTAATCCTAATCCTAATCCTAACCCTAACCCTAACCCTAGTGATAACCCTAACCCTAACCCTAACCCTAGTCATAACCCTAACCCTAACCCTAATCCTAACCCTAACCCTAACCCTAACCCTAGTCATAACCTTAACCCTAACCCTAACCCTAACCCTAACCCTAACCCTAATCGTAACCCTAACCCTAACCCTAATCGTAACCCTAACCCTAACCCTAATCGTAACCCTAACCCTAACCCTAACCCTAACCCTAGTCATAACCCTAACCCTAACCCTAACCCTAACCCTAACCCTAGTCATAACCTTAACCCTAATCGTAACCCTAACCCTAACCCTAATCATAACCCTAATCCTAATCCTAATCCTAACCCTAACCCTAACCCTAGTCATAACCCTAACCCTAACCCTAATCCTAACCCTAACCCTAATCCTAACCCTAACCCTAATCGTAACCCTAACCCTAATCGTAACCCTAACCCTAACCCTAATCGTAACCCTAACCCTAACCCTAACCCTAATCGTAACCCTAACCCTAACCCTAATCGTAACCCTAACCCTAACCCTAACCCTAATCGTAACCCTAACCCTAATCGTAACCCTAACCCTAACCCTAACCCTAATCGTAACCCTAACCCTAATCGTAACCCTAACCCTAACCCTAACCCTAGTCATAACCTTAACCCTAACCCTAATCGTAACCCTAACCCTAATCGTAACCCTAATCCTAACCCTAACCCTAACCCTAACCCTAACCCTAATCGTAACCCTAACCCTAACCCTAATCGTAACCCTAACCCTAATCCTAACCCTAACCCTAACCCTAATCGTAACCCTAACCCTAACCCTAACCCTAACCCTAGTCATAACCCTAACCCTAACCCTAATCGTAACCCTAACCCTAATCGTAACCCTAATCCTAACCCTAACCCTAACCCTAACCCTAGTCATAACCCTAACCCTAACCCTAATCGTAACCCTAACCCTAACCCTAATCGTAACCCTAACCCTAATCGTAACCCTAACCCTAACCCTAATCGTAACCCTAACCCTAACCCTAACCCTAACCCTAACCCTAATCGTTACCCTAACCCTAATCGTAACCCTAACCCTAATCGTAACCCTAACCCTAACCCTAACCCTAACCCTAACCCTAATCGTAACCCTAACCCTAACCCTAATCGTAACCCTAACCCTAATCGTAACCCTAATCCTAACCCTAATCCTAATTGTACGAATAGGGTTAGGGTTACGATTAGGGTTAGGGTTAGGGTTAGGGTTACGATTAGGGTTAGGGTTAGGGTTAGGATTAGGGTTAGGGTTAGGGTTAGGGTTACGGTTAGGGTTAGGGTTACGATTAGGGTTAGGTTTAGGGTTAGGGTTAGGGTTACGACTAGGGTTAGGGTTAGGGTTAGGATTAGGGTTAGGGTTAGGGTTAGGATTAGGGTTAGGGTTAGGGTTAGGGTTACGATTAGGGTTAGGGTTAGGGTTAGGGTTAGGATTAGGGTTAGGGTTACGATTAGGGTTAGGGTTAGGGTTAGGGTTACGATTAGGGTTAGGGTTAGGGTTAGGGTTAGGGTTACGATTAGGGTTACGATTAGGGTTAGGGTTAGGGTTAGGGTTACGATTAGGGTTAGGGTTAGGGTTAGGGTTACGATTAGGGTTAGGGTTAGGGTTACGATTAGGGTTAGGGTTAGGGTTACGTCTAGGGTTAGGGTTAGTGTTACGATTAGGGTTAGGGTTAGGATTAGGGTTAGGATTAGGGTTAGGGTTAGGGTTACGATTAGGGTTACGATTAGGGTTAGGGTTACGATTAGGGTTAGGGTTAGGGTTACGATTAGGGTTAGGGTTAGGGTTAGGGTTACGACTAGGGTTAGGGTTAGGATAAGGGTTAGGGCTAGGGTTAGGATTAGGGTTAGGGTTAGGGTTAGGGTTACGATTAGGGTTAGGGTTAGGGTTAGGGTTACGATTAGGGTTAGGGTTAGGGTTAGGGTTAGGGTTACGATTAGGGTGAGGGTTAGGGTTAGGGTTACGATTAGGGTTAGGGTTAGGGTTAGGGTTACGATTAGGGTTAGGGTTAGGGTTAGGGTTAGGGTTACGATTAGGGTTAGGGTTAGGGTTAGGGTTAGGGTTACGACTAGGGTTAGGGTTAGGGTTAGGGTTAGGGTTACGACTAGGGTTAGGGTTAGGATAAGGGTTAGGGTTAGGGTTACGATTAGGGTTAGGGTTAGGGTTACGATTAGGGTTAGGGTTAGGGTTAGGGTTAGGGTTACGATTAGGGTTAGGGTTAGGGTTAGGGTTACGATTAGGGTTAGGGTTAGGGTTAGGGTTAGGGTTACGACTAGGGTTAGGGTTAGGATAAGGGTTAGGGTTAGGGTTACGATTAGGGTTAGGGTTAGGGTTACGATTAGGGTTAGGGTTAGGGTTAGGGTTAGGGTTACGATTAGGGTTAGGGTTAGGGTTAGGGTTACGATTAGGGTTAGGGTTAGGGTTAGGGTTAGGGTTAGGGTTAGGGTTACGACTAGGGTTAGGGTTAGGATAAGGGTTAGGGTTAGGGTTACGATTAGGTTAGGGTTAGGGTTACGACTAGGGTTAGGGTTAGGGTTAGGGTTACGATTAGGGTTAGGGTTAGGGTTACGACTAGGGTTAGGGTTAGGGTTACGATTAGGATTAGGGTTAGGGTTACGATTAGGGTTAGGGTTAGGATTAGGGTTTAGGGTTAGTGTTAACCCTAACCCTAATCAGGATGTTTGTAAATAAACTTGTGTGGTTTGAATGTGTGTGTACCGTGGTATGGGGAGGGCGGCGCTGCAGGAGACATGCTGGGACTGAACTCAAACTTCTGCGATGAGTTGGAGATGCTCTCAGCTTCGATGCCGTCCACGAATCTGTGCAGAGGGAGAGAGGGATTAAAGATTAAGAGGAGGAAGACGGGGAGCGAATATAAAACAGAGGGGAAGAAAAACTGTGGGTGCACTAATTGTGTGTGTGTGTGTGTGTGTGTGTGTGTGTTTATATTTGCATTCAAACACTGGTCCATCAGCAGGTTTGTTCACACTCGGCTGCACGCAGACGGACTGTCATTAATCCGTGCTCACACGGACACGCTCGCTCTGCACGTGCTCACATCCAGTGTGACACCTCCACACCCTCCAACCGCCGTCAGACCCACCGTGTTCCACCACCACCTGCTGGTTACCATGGCAGCCAGACACCTGGGCTGCAGACTCTGAGTTTCCATCCTCTGTCTTTTTCTCTTATTGTTCACACAAGGCGTTTTTCGACCTCAGGAACTTTACCCTGGAACTACGTGCATTTCGACCGGAGGAACCAGGGTCTTAATTTAGTTCAGGGGTAGATAATCTCCACCCTGAAAAGACCCTGCTAGGGGGGTAGTACTTTTCAAAGGTCCCGGGACTTTCCGGGGGCGGGGCCTGCAATGCTGAACGTGTCTGATTGGTAGATTAACCGCAGTTTTTTTACTCCGCCCGTCGTCCACAATAATGTCACACTCATCTGTGATTCACTTGATTTAGCAGCTTGTAATAGTAGTCTTCTCTAAACCCACCGGTCACAGGAACCTGTTAGTTCCAGGTAAAGTAGTTCTGGGGGCTTAAAGAGAGCGTTTCTTACCTGGGGCTGAGTTCAGGCGGAGCGCAGCTGAAGCTGACCACGGGGATCTGCAGGGTGGTGGGGCGGCAGTGCTCAGAGGGAGCGCGGAAGGGCCTCGGAGGGAGGAGGGGCGAGCGCAGGGGCGAGTTGAGTCCCCTGCTGAGACGCAGCGGGGAGCGGGGGGCCCGTGACACCGAGTTCTGATCCTCATCGCCCTCCTCGTCCTCACGGATGGAGGGCAGCTTCTTCACCAGGCCGCCGTTACTCTCCCAATCCCCCTGAGAGAGAGAGAGAGAGAGAGAGAGTCATGATGTATGAGCACGCTGAGGTCTCACCTGTTAGATGAGAAGCAGCAGAGAGGTTACACACAAACACAGTGCACATCCTTCTTCCTCCAGTAGGGGGCAGGCAGACTCCAGAGTTTGTATCTTCTCTATGACTGAATATTTGATGTACTGTACTCTCAACACAGCTCAGCATCCTCTCCATTCACAGAAATGTGAACAAAGAATAAAGACATTCATCATTAACCACCACGTTCCTTTATTCATGATGTTTTAACCTCCTGAGTTCTGGAGTCGAAACATTGGAGCTGTGAGGTTCAGACGCAGCAGAGGAAATCTAACCGGTTAGAAGAAGCTCATCTTCTTTTCTGCAGCTTTGAATCGAAGAAGAAGAACTAACATGCATGGAAACGTTTGATGAAAATCTGCAACACTTTTGTTTCTGCTCCCATTTTCAGACTTTTTCTACGTACACTAAAGGACTATTCCTCTCAAATATTGATCACTAATGTGTCTAAATCTGTGTTAGTGAGCCCAGATAATCCATCCACCTCACAGGTGTGGTATATCAAGATGCTGATTAGACAGCCACAGTAAAAGGACACTCTAAAATGTGCAGTTTTATCACGCAGCACGATGCCACAGAGGTCGCAGGTTTTGAAGGAGCGTGCAATCGGCATGCTGACTGCAGGAATGTCAACCTGAGCTGTTGCCCGTGAGTTGAATGTTCATTTCTCTACCAGAAGCCGTCTCCAAAGGCATTTCAGAGAATTTTGCAGTACATCCAACCAACCACGTGTAAGCCACACCCGCCCAGGACCTCCACATCCAGCATCTTCACCTCCAAGATGGTCTGAGACCAGCCACCCAGACAGCTGCTGCAACAATCGGTTTGTGAAACCAAAGAATTTCTGCACAAACCGTCTCAGGGAAGATCATCTGCAATGCATATCACCCTCATTGGGGTCTCCACCTGACTGCAGTTCGTCTAGATCAGGCCACACGAGCTGCACTGACTTCACATCGTCCATGCATCATCCTCAGAACACATCCTGGTCTATTCAACCTGCAAGAGTTCAGGTCTCTGCCTCTGCTCTGTCAATGCTTTCCTGCACTCAAACTTTCAGCCCCACCACTTCCCAGCATGCACCTGGAGGCTCAGACTACAGGAGGCTAACTTTATTATCTCACCACGCCTCCGTTTCTGCATGTGCATCACTCAGCAAGGAGTGACGAGCGTGGACGCCGAACACAAACAATGGTCTGCTGCAACACGTCCAAAAAGTAATATGACTTCTCCATGAACAAATGAGGAGCAGAGATGCTGTGCATGCACTGAAACATGCTCCGTACAGAGTCCCTGCATGATTGTGACTCTGAATGAAACATCAGGATAAGTTTTATCTCTCAGGTTGCTGACAGGACGTGAAGCGTTTGAACTTCTCCCGTCGCCCTGCAGAGGTCGAGTCAGACGATGAAACGTTTGGGACCAATCAGAGAGAAAGGACGATCCAATTACTCCTCAGTTCACTCTGAGTGAGTCCGGATCAGTCTAAGTCTTCTCCAGACGAGGCTTCTTATGCTACATTTAATGCAGACTGCTGCTTCTACACATCACTTTCTCCCCTCCACACACACACACACACACACACACACAAACAGAGACACACACTCCCCCCTGCTCGCCATCAGCCCCACCCCTGCTTATCAACTGAATAATTTAGGCTGACTTCTGTGTTGACGCTGGGTCGCTGAAACTTCCAGAAAGGATCAGCTCAACAAAAACAGAACTCTGGCTGTTTGAAGGAGGACGTGTGTGAGGTCGTCTTCAAGACAGAAACACAAAGTTCTGCAAAACAAGAGCAGAGAGTGTGTGGATGTTTGATATCAGATGTTTGCTTTGCAGGAGGGAGAGAGAGGGACATGTATGTGTGTAATATTTGAGTAAACATTCATGCAACTTGATTGTATCTGATAGCAGACCGTCGTACAGTTTCACCTGATATCCTGAGATTGCATCAGGACTCTGGAGCACTCTTGAACGTGTTTGCACGTCTTCTCCTGCAGACATGCGTAACACAGCACGGGTTTGTGCTTTTACAAATCCACATCTTTGTTATTCAGAAGTTATTTCTGCATAATGTGACGTGTTTGTTATTTTTGGATCATACCGCATGATGTTGTGAATTGTTTATTTGAGGTAACACATCCTGTATTGACTTGTTACTTTGTTTAATGATTTATGAAGAAGACCCTGAACATTGTTTACAACATTTCAAGTGAAAAACCTGCCTCATGATTTAAGTTATATTTCTAATGTTGACAGGAAGTGCTTTTATTTTGAAGGACAAAAGTAACACGTCACGGTTTCCTGGTGTTAACTTGATTGATGCTGTGTGTGCCGATCGAGAAATGATCTAACCAGACTACACTCGTCTTTTGAACCAGGCTGTAAACATGTTTATTTCTGCTGTAAAGATCGTCTTCTTTGATTTGGTGTGTATGTGGTTTCTGGTGTTTCTGCAGCCAGCCTCTAGTGGATTCTCGATGAACTGCAGTTTTTAGTAGGGATGCACCGATCCTACTTTTTAGGTCCCGATACCTATATTGATACCTGAGCTTTGGTATCTGCTGATCATGGTATCAATTTAACAATCTCTATTCCTTAATGTGAGGAGAGAATCATGTTTTGGTAACTTCAGGCTTGATGGTGAACTGTACCTGGGTTCCAAGTGCTAAACCAGAGGCTGGAATCCCTTAACTTCAAGGATCCAGAACAATTAAATCCAATAACCTGTCTGTGTTTTCACACTTTGAATGCATTAATAGAGATTTCTTCCTTCTTTGCAGTCAGCTAAACTTCCTCCTTTGGGCTTCCATTATATTTTTCAGTGCGACTTCCATCTGTTGAAACATTACCGCTGCACATGTTATAAGTTGTTGCAAGAGTTGTTAGCAAAAGAAGCGTGACATGCAGCTAATCTGCAGAGTCTCTGTAGTTATCCTCCATCATGCTCCACCGGGCAAACATGCACAGACTGGCCGGCGCTGATGATGTAGGAGACGCACATGGCTATTGTAAACACAGAACAGCATAGAGCTGAGATGAACAGATCTGCCATATGGCACTATATATCGGCCCCTTGTCACCGATATCAGATCTAGCTTTTTGAGTCCGATCTAGCTGATATCTGATACCAGGATCGGATCGGTGCAGCCCTAGTTTTTAGCACTTCCACATTGGACTCATATCTTTAGACCAGAGGTTGGTCCTCCTGCTTTTGCTCTCCATACAGACTTTACACCAAAGCCTGCTGACACCTGATTGGTCCAACGTCTGCAGAATGTGGCCCATTAATTGTAGTTTTGACAATCAGAACTCATCTTTGTGTTTCTAAGTTTTCTCAATGATGAAGAGAAGACAGCAGGATGTAAGAGTGAAGAAGTTTCCTTCTGCATTTTCATGATATCTAAAAAAAAAACAACCACACTGAGTCTGACTTTCCCTCCATGCTCACACAAACTCATTACGTCTCCCTCCGTTCAGCGGCTCTCTCTCCTGCACCTCCTTCAGAATAATACCATCATCCTGCTGTAACATGGAGCGACTGCAGTGAGTAATGAATGTTTTTCATATCTCATCATGCAGACAAGCCAACGCCCCTCCACTTCCCCTTTCCCCCTCTCCCTTTAATCAAGTCTCTCTCTCTCTCCCTCCATCGCTGCCTGCTCAGCAAACTCTCTCTCTCTCTCTCTCTCTCTTCCTCCCCCACTGCCCTCCTCCCCTCTCCTCCTCCTCCTCGCGCCCCCTCCCGTGCCACCGTAATGTATTTTTAGCTCTCTTGTTCTAATCTTAGCTCGCAGCTCTGGAGGAAACCAAGGAGTGCTGTGCGATGCGGGGGCGTGATAAGTGTGCTCTTGCCGCGTGTCTGCACGTGCTCGGCTGTGTGTGAATGTGTGGGTGTGCTGGAGTTGTGTGAATAAGTGTGATGGAGTCGGGCTGCGTGCAGACATAAAAGTGAAGTGCAGGGAAGCATGTAAATGGATGTATGCGAGGGGTGTATACTTGCAAAGATAAACATGAACAAAGTGCTCTTTTCCTTATGTATTTTGCATCTGTGTGTGTGTGTATGTGTGTGTGTGTGTGTGATAGCACTGCATATACATGTGCAGGCATCATGCTCTCCTCCCTGTTCCCTCTTGTATTTCTGCAGCAGAGCACAAAACAAACTTTAATATCTCTTTGTTTCTGCAGAGCTCCTCGGAGCAGCTGACTCGTTTGTCTCATAGGTTGGGTTATTCTCCCTGAAGGCTCCGAGGTCACAGAGTCGGCCTGCAAACCGTGAGTCAGCAGAAAGTACAACTTCTCCGCTGATGATGGATCTTTTGTTTTCTCATCTTCCCTGACAGACGTGGATGCTGGTTTTTGTGAACGCTTGCAACACTTCATACCCTGATATCTCCAGTCCTCATGTCCCGCCTCCTCTGTATCGGTGGTTATGAAACTTTTACATTAATGCATGCTCTTTGGAATATTTGTGCACCTTCATATGTGCAAATATTCCCAGAAAAAAAGGCCTTTTTCCAGAGTAACATTGGAGCTCTGCAGAATCTGGGTCTGGTTTACTGAACAACACCTCTGAGGCTAAACATCACTGCAGGTTGTGTTAAGTTCCTTGCAACTTATAGTCTCTGGTTTTGCTCCTTTCTTTACATTTTCTGCAGATGTTTCAACCCCAAATCCAATTTGTCCAATCAGGGCTTTAGAGAACATTTGCATGACTTGAACTCGCCTTTCTGCAAACTCCAAAGTCTATTTTAAGTCGATTGAGATCTATTTCCTGTTTTCAAATAAAGAAACTGGTTACATTTGTTGTGACTCTTTCAAACAGGCTCTTTCGCTATTCTCCCTGTAGGCTCCGAGGTCACAGAGTCGGCCTGCAAACCGTGAGTCAGCAGAAAGTACAACTTCTCCACTGATGATGGATCTTTTGTTTTCTCATCTTTCCTGACGGACGTGGATGCCGTTATTTGCAACACTTCGTACCCTGAAATCTCCAGTCCTCATGTCCCACCTCCTCTGTGACAGTGGTTATGAAACTTTTACATTCATGGATGCTCTTTGGAATATTTGTGCACCTTCATATGTGCAAATATTCCCAGTTAAAAGGCCTTTTTCCAGAGAAACAACCAAGTTCTGCAGAATCTGGGTCTGGTTTACTGAACAACACCTCTGAGGCTAAACATCTCTGCAGGTTGTGTTAACTTCCTTGCAACTTATAGTCTCTGGTTTTGCTCCTTTCTTTACATTTTCTGCAGATGTTTCAACCCCAAATCCAGTTTGTCCAATCAGGGCTTTAGAGAACATTTGCATGACTTGAACTCGCCTTTCTGCAAACTCCAAAGTCTATTTTAAGTCGATTGAGATCTATTTCCTGTTTTCAAATAAAGAAACTGGTTACATTTGTTGTGACTCTTTCAAACAGGCTCTTTTGTTATTCTCCCTGAAGGCTCCGAGGTCACAGAGTCGGCCTGCAAACCATGAGTCAGCAGAAAGTACAACTTCACCGCTGATGATGGATCTTTTGTTTTCTCATCTTTCCTGACGGACGTGGATGCCGTTATTTGCAACACTTCGTACCCTGATATCTCCAGTCCTCATGTCCCGCCTCCTCTGTATCGGTGGTTATGAAACTTTTACATTAATGCATGCTCTTTGGAATATTTGTGCACCTTCATATGTGCAAATATTCCCAGTTAAAAGGCCTTTTTCCAGAGAAACAACCAAGTTCTGCAGAATCTGGGTCTGGTTTACTAAACAACACCTCTGAGGCTAAACATCTCTGCAGGTTGTGTTGGTTTCATGCAACTTATAGTCTCTGGTTTTGCTCCTTTCATTCCATTTTCTGCAGATGTTTCAACCCCAAATCCAATTCATCGAATCAGGTTTTTAGAGAACATTCACACGACGTGAACTCGCCTCTCTGCACACTTCAAAGTCTACTTTCAGTCGATTGAGATCTATTTCCTGTTTTCAAATCAAGAAACTGGTTGAGTTTGTTGTGACTCTTGCAAACAGGCTCATGTTCTGCTTCTCAAACTAACACTTACATGTTTTATTCATGTCTGCATTATTATTTAAGGAATTATGAATGACTGAGATTTTTTTTTTCTCAAAGCATCTCCAGCCCTCCTTGCAGCGCTCCAAACGACCTCTAGAGGTGCCAGTTAGCTAATTTCAGAGCTCTGTATGATTTGTATTTTTGATCACGTCTGCTCTCCTTGCTTCACACATCACCATTCATCCTTTGAGGCCGCCTCTCATATGTATGTTTACTGAACGAGGTGGTGCGAGGTATCTGCAGGCATGTTTTCCATTCTCCTGCAGCCTCCTCTCACACACATGCATATGCACACACACTCTCCCGGGCCGAGGGTACCAGAAGGGTTTTGCATACATAAGCAGGATGGACATCTGCAGCCCAGACCTGAGATATGGACAGCAGCATCTCATGCATCTGGAGGCTCGTCTTCTTGATACTGCTGCAGACACACGCTGATATACGTGCACGCGTTTGCACATTAGCACCCAGCTCGCACTCTGCAGAAAACGTGCCGTGCCTCAGAGAAACAAACGGCACTGCAGTGGAGAAGGAGGAATTGAAGAAGAGCACAACAGAAGGATAGCCAGAGTATGCCCTCCCTTCGTTTCCCCCCTCCTCCTCCTCTCCCCTCTCCTCGGCTGGCTGGGTTATTTATATCCAGCAGGATCCAATCTTAGCAGCAGCTGCGGGGGACTCAGCCAGTCAGGGACAGCCCGTGCTTCCCCCCTGCACTATTTTTAGAAGCAGGACAGCTTCAAACAGCAACACTGAGCTATTCTTGTTCCCGTGTTTTCTCCCTCTGCTGCTGCCGCTGCTGCTGCTGCACCAGCCAGCAGTGCCGGCTGTGTGTTTGTGTGCACACAGGAAAAAAGCACTTCAAGGCCTGAGTTGTCAGATTGTGATGCGTGCACGGATCTGTGTGTGAATTTTAAAGTAGCCATGAAGAGGTCATGCATAGCTTTTATCCGCCAGGCCTCTCCTGAGGGCGAAAGGCTCCTCTGGCTTTTCCATTAGCATCGAATATATTTTCATTTTCGATTTGCACTTTTACACCTCTACACGGCGCGTGTGAGCGATCTGTTGGGGTGTAAACAGAGTGAGAGAGAGAGGTGTGCAGGAGGCAGGAGTGAAGGAGGTTTGAATGCAGATCTGGATGACTGACAAATCGAAGCTCATCTAACAGCTTTCAGGCGGGTTTGTTAGACTGTTTTCACAAAACAAGATGTTCAGTGATAGATTTCCTTTTCAGCACTAGCTCAGTTTTCACAAGAAGCTCTTTAGGTTGTTATATCAGCTGTTTCAAACTTGTAATCACCTCCAGCTTGCAGACTGCAGGAAGTCAGTCGATGCTGCAGCACAAAAATGACTATCTTAGTACGGTTAGTTTAAAGTGGAGGGCTCTGTGGTTGAGTTAGCAATAATGCATTTGTCATGTTTGATCCAACTTACAAAATGTAGCGGCTAGTGTTGTAATACTCAAGATCAGTCTTGGTCTTGAGACCACTTATTTAAGGTCTCTCACACAAGCAGCAACCTCCGGCCTAAAAATATGAGTCCAATGAGGAAGTGCTAAAAACTGCAGTTCATCGAGGATCCACTAGAGGCTGGCTCTGGAAGTACCAGAAACCACATACACACCAATTCCAAGAAGCCGATCTTTACAGCAGAAATAAACATGTTCACAGCCTGGATCAAAAAACAAGTGTAGTCTGGAGAGCTCGTCTCTTGATCGGCACACACTGTACGGGGGGTGAATTTTATTCTAACGAGGCAATTTCAAAGATATTGAGATTACAAGTCTTCCAATGAGAGGCTCAGCTGACTTGATTGACAGGCGGGAACACTGCAGCTGTTGGCTAGGAGGCTCAAAGCCCGCCTCTTTACGTCACACTCGCTCCACAGCAGCAATATGGCTGCCACCGCCGACTGGCATCAAAACAGAGCTTCAGAAACAGACGGGTGACGTCACGGAGACTACATCTATATTTTACACAGTCTGTGCTCTCAGCACGTCAAAAGAAAGGCAACAAAGACAAAACCAAACCTTGTTTGTTGCTGTCGATTGTATTTAAAGCAAACTTCAATTAAATAATCAGAAGTCTTTTATTTAGTTAACTCTCATCATGATGATTTTTCATTGGTCTTGGTCTTGACTTGATATCGATCCTTAAATGTCTTGGTCTTGTCTTGGTCTCGGTGCACTCTGGTCTCGGACATGTCTTGGTCTCTGTTAATGTAGTCTTGACTACAACACTAGTAGCGGCTGAGCCTGCAGAAAAAAGTCTGCAATGTCCAGTGAGACTTTAAAAACAAAGGGATGGAGTGAGTGATGACTAAAGGATGCACGCTGACATTAAAGTTTTTGATCTGCAGCCACTACACGCAAAACTTTGCAGAACTCGGCACCATGACGGTCTTAACTGAGGAGTCAGAAAATAGTCATATCAGGGTTTGTTTGTGTCTTAAAATATGTTTCTAGTTATGTAACTTATGTAGCATGAAGGTTTGCAAACGTAGGCCGTATTCACATTCACAAAACTCTGGAAAACTTCACAAATCTTTCAGAATAAGCGACGTGTGTGAACGCAAATTTTCGCCTACACTTATAGCTGCCTGATCGCCAGAGACATTTCTGCACGTGAGGAAGCAGCAGGAGATCCTGCAGGAACATCATGTGCAAGACGGGGACAGTGAAGACGACAACACATCCGATTGTTTACACGAGCATTGTTGTAAAATCTGTCATCACGTCTCTGCTGCGTCTCCCCTCCCCGTCTTTGCACAACAGGGAAGACTTCCCACTGAGAGGGACGTGTGTGAACATGCAGCTTTACAAACACACAAACAAGTCTCTGACAGCTCAGACCTCCTCAGTGTGAATAACTCTCCATCTCCTTAACTCTAAATGTGGGCGTGTACTCACGTCGGCGCCGTGGCCCTCCCTCAGGTTGTACGTGAGGTCGTGTTGGATCTCGCTGATGAACTTCTGAGCGTACTCCGGGTACAGCCGCAGGACTTCTCTGAGGCCCTTCAGGCTGATGTACTGCAGGTCGCAGTACGTCAGCGCCTTCACGTTGGCGTTGGTCTTTATCACCTGCTCCTTCGTCAGGTAGTCCGAGCCAATCAGATCTCCTTTACCTGCAGGGGGGAGGGGCAGAGACAGGTGTGAACATGTGAGCACAGTGGAGCTGTAACAGGAGTTAGTGTGTGATCAGTCTCCTCCTGAGGGAGTCAGATTAATGATTCAATCACAGACGTCAGATTAAAGATGGAGGATGAAAAGAGTCGACCTGCAGCAGCTTTGTTAACAAACAGGTGAGAGGGCGGTGCATGGTGCGTTCAAGGCCCCTCAGGATGTTAGAGTTGTTTCATGTTGTGTTTGATGGCGAAGATAAATGAGAATCCACACACATTTAGGAAGGAAGGAAAGAAGGAAAGGAAAGTGAAGAGGAAGGAAGGATGGACAGAAGGAAGGAAGGAAGGAAGGAAGGAAGTGAAGAGGTTGGAAGGAAGGAGGGAAAGTGAAGAGGATGGAAGGAAGGAAGGAAGGAAGGAAGGAAGGAAGGAAGGAAGGAAGGAAGGAAGGAAGGAAGGAAGGAAGGAAGGAAGGAGGGAGGAAAGTGGGGAGGAAGGAAGGAGGGAAAATGAAGAGGACGGAAGGAAGGAAGGAGGGAAAGTGAAGAGGACGGAAGGAAGGAAGGAGGGAAAGTGCAGAGGAAGGAAGGAGGGATGAAAGTGGAGAGGAAGAAAGGAGGGAAAGTGAAGAGGACTGAAGGAAGGAAGGAGGGAAAGTGCAGAGGAAGGAAGGAGGGAAGGTAGGAAGGAAGGAAGGAGGGAAAGTGAAGAGGATGGAAGGAAGGAGGGAGGAAAGTGGATAGGAAGGAGGGAGGGAAAGTGAAGAGGATGGAAGGAAGGAAGGAAAGTGCAAAGGAAAGAAGGAGGGATGAAAGTGGAGAGGAAGGAAGGAGGGAAAGTGAAGAGGAAGGAAGGAAGGAAGGAGAGAAAGTGAAGAGGACGGAAGGAAGGAAGGAAGGAAGAAGGGAGGGAGGAAAGTGGAGAGGAAGGAAGAAGGGAAAGTGAAGACGACGGAAGGAAGGAAGGAGGGAAAGTGCAGTGGAAGGAAGGAGGTATGAAAGTGGAGAGGAAGGAAGGAGGGAAAGTGAAGGGGATAGAAGGTAGAAGAGACAGTGAAGAGGAAGGAAGGAAGGAAGGAAGGAGGGAAGGAAGGAAGGAAGGAACGCTGACTGCTGTAGGAGTCAATTAAGAACCCATCGTCATGCAATCATTGAAAGATTAATAAAATATCAGATAAAATAACAAATAAAGAAGAAACAAACAGAAGAAAACAAAATAAGTTTCAACAACATCGATAAA
This sequence comes from Notolabrus celidotus, assembly GCF_009762535.1. NCBI lineage: Eukaryota > Metazoa > Chordata > Actinopteri > Labriformes > Labridae > Notolabrus > Notolabrus celidotus. The sequence goes on along the minus strand of NC_048281.1, from coordinate 35,870,266 downwards.
TCAGAGGGTGGAACTCCACCGTAAAGTGAGAGTGAGGCTCGTTAAGGAGCCATCAATTATCTCTAAACACACTCAACTGACCACATGAGGCACACACTCACTCTCCTCAGAGCTTTGCACCTTTGTCTGTTCTCTCTCTCCTCATAGAAACATGTCCCTTCTTCAGATGATGCTCTTTGCTTGCTTTATAATTGGAACCTGATAAGAAAAGTTTGAGCTCTGCGTCCTGAAAGGAGGATTGTCGGTGCTCTTTTTATTTCCTGGATTCTTTTTAAACCCTGAGGAGGGTGGAGGACAGCTTTGTCTGAAAATGAAAAGTATAAAAAGTATTCACGGTGCAGAAACCAAACCCTGGTCCTGCTCTGATTATCTTCAACTCTTCGGGACACTGTCGCAGTATTTTTGTGGAGTGTCAGAGGAGCGCGGTGAGATGTCAGAGAGAAAATGGAAACTTATTACACCCTGTGAGGGGCATCATTAATTTCTGAGGCTCACAGCTCCCCGCAGGATCGGGAGAAAAGGGAGAAAGTCGAACAAAGACGGCTTCAGGGCTGCAGAGCCTCACAGCTGGGGAACAGAACGAGGGAGGAGAGGACAGAGAAGATGGAGGGCAGGGATGGAAAATGGGTGATGGAGACTGAAAAGAGGGAGGTGAGAAACACAAGGAAACAGGGAGCCGCAGAGGGAGAGCGAGGGGGAGGCTGCAGGCTGAATGAGAAGGAAGGGGGGGAGGACGAGATTGGAGCATGCAATGTGAGAAGTAGCAGCTTTGGGACGCAGACCTTTACACCTCTGGTCATCTTCTAACCTCCTCCTCCTCCTCCTCCTCCTCCTCCTCCTCCTCCTCCTCCTCCTCCTCTACCTCCTCCTCCACCTCCTGCTGTCGCTGCATTTCACACAAACTCCTGTAAGCTTTTATTTCTGGAAACTCTCCTTTAAAGCTTCAGTGAGGATTTTTTTTCTGCTTATAAAACAGAAGACTAGTTCTCTTTAATGTCTGAAGCTGCTGCCGGAGGGGACGTGACGGAGGAAGTGTCCACAGGGGGCGCCAAAGTCAACACTGCAGTGGTTTGTCGAGGGCTGATGTGTCAACATTCAACTTAAATTCAGGAGGCAGTTTGATTTCTGAGTCTTCTTGCGAGCGACTGACTTTCTTTAAAGTTCCTGTGAGTAACTTTTGGTTTGTGTTGAATTTGGCGCCCCCTGTGGACAAAGCTGTACATGCATCAGTCGTGTCTCTCAACAAAATACTGGTCCTGCTTTCTTTACAAGTCAAATGCATCACCCGTTCAGAGTCTCTGCGGGGAAAAAAGCTGTTCTGGCCACTTCCTGTCACCTGACATCCTCATTTTGTCTCCCTGCAGGTCGCATGTGGGCGGAGTTTCACCGTACCTGGGGGTACTTATCCAGTCTCCCAGGTGTATATAAGTCCAGGCAGTCAACTCTCTCTCTCTCTCTCTCTCTCTCTCTCTCTCTCTCTCTCTCATCCTTTCCAAGACTCTCTATGTGGAAGCAAGGTTTTGTTTTAGTTGGCTTCGGCCATCTTTGTAGTTTATTTTGCACCAACCAACATCATCCAGGCATCTTCTTCTCACCCAACAACCCACACACTTGTTTCCTCCTCCTC